>NC_039245.1:12928462-13228462 GCF_003368295.1 Carassius auratus | reverse complement strand
AACTAAAGTTAAAAATGTGAAAAAGCAAAATAGCACCCCTATAATAAACCTTATTTGTTTTAATTTTAACTACTTGTTGATGAATAAAGCACCACTTAAAAGTATTTGTCACTGTACTTATTTCAATTGTTTCACCATTAGGGTGTGTCTGGTGTAAGTTCTGAGTTTATCAGGATTAATAGAATTAACAGAAAAGCAAAAGGTATTGTTTATGCAAAAAAAAAAAGCTTATTGTATAATGGAAAATGTATATTTTTATATATACAGTGTTTGTGTGTGTGTGTGTGTGAGAGCATGTTTATGTGGTTTGAGGACACAAATTTGTATAATGATATGGTTATGACATAGGTATTACAATGAGGAGGTGATTTATGAGGACATTTTCAGTGTCCCCGTAATTCAAAAGGCTTATAAATTATTCAGAATTTGTGGGGGTTTTTTTCTAAATCCAAAACTACACAAATTGTCCTGTGAGGGTTAGGGTTAGGTGTAGGGTTGGTGTAGGGCAATAGAAAACACAGTTTGTACAGTATAAAAACCATTACGCCTATGAAAAGTCCCCATAAACCACATATACCAACATGTGTGTGTGTGTGTGTGTGTGTGTGTTTATTCCACAATATATTATTGTTTTTTAAAATATGAAATTTGCTCTGTGTTAAATGTAAGATGTCAAGAAAATACTGTTCAAAAGACATTACTCCAGTTATTGGAGTTACTGTAGTTGTACTCAATGTGTTTGAGGTAATCAGTTGTCACAAAGTTTTTAAGTTTTGAACCGCATTATTTTGAGTATAGTAATATTAAAGTGTTTGATTTAAGTGCTCCTAAGTAATACTGAGTTAAGTAATACTAATATTTACTTTTATATAACTTCATTTTTAAGTATTTCTTTTTAAGTTTTGTTAACTTAATAAAATATTAAGTGATCAAGTCATAATAAATTATAATATTTAAGTAGATTAAAAGAAAACTTTTAATTAATCTTAGTCAAAAAAGTACAAAAAGTACAAAAAGTACGTTATTCAAATATTTAACTTATAAATAAATGATTTTTCTGTTTATTAACTAAAAAAAAAAACTAAGGCAGTCAATTGAGTTCTGTTAACTTACCGGGGGTTTACAGGTTTCTACCAGTATATATTTTCATTGATCTTGAGAACCTCTGTGACTGGAAAGGGGAGAAAGAAAATGCCCGCAAGAAAAACACATTATGAGGAAATAATTTTCTAAAGAGTTTGTCAAAACCAGTTCTTCTACACTTCTTTCTAATTAAACCTTTTCAAGATTTACATATCCTCTCTAAAATTATGTTCATATAATTAAATTACATATAATTAGTTAAAACAAATATTACATATAGTAAGTGAATTATTAAAATCATAAAAATAATAAAGACAGAAATAGCAGAAATTAAACATTCACATCTTCACTAAATGCAAAAAGGTTGACCTCAGCTCAAAGACCTCCCACAAAAATAAATAACACAAAAACTTTCACTTTCTTTCTGTTATGACAGTTGATTTGAAGAATGCAAAGCATTTTCCGCATCACGCCATATAAATAGACAAACGGTAGCTTACAGAGTTTTCAGATGCAGCCCAAGACTGAACTGATAATACAGAGATGGGGGACTCCAATACACAGGTTTGATTTCATTATTTCACAATTAAAATTATAAGAGATTTGTTATATATATTGTGTGTGTGTGTGTGTGTGTGTGTGTGTGTGTGTGTGTACACTTAAACCACCACCAAATGATATTACTATACCAAAAAAGACAATGTGACTGAAATCAAAGCAAATAATTCATTGTGGGTAGAGAAAAACATTAAATTTTCAAAAGAAATAAATAAAATAAATCCTGTTGGTAGATTACTTTGCTTTGATAAATGGTGTATAACACATGCATATAAATATAGCTATAAAGAAGCAGCATTAACTTTGAGTGTGAACTTATGGAAAGAAAGATCACGTTCACATTCATTGAACTTCTAAGCTCATCGCCTCTGAATGATCTTAGCCAGGTTTTTCACGTTTCAAGCTTCAGGGAAGTGTGATTGTTGTCCACAGTTAGTAGAAGAACTCCAAACTTACAGTACATGAGGACAGATATTCCATCATACTATAACATACCCTGGAGATGATTTCTTTCCCCCAGCAATAGCTCATTTAAATACAGACAAAGAGAATGTACTTTCAAAAGAGCTTTCAGCTGCCATATATTTCTGTAAAACAAGCAGATTTCTTCTTCTTCTTTGTCTCCACATTTCCAAATTTCTCCTGTCAAAATACAGTCAGTATACACCTTATCAATGACTTTAGCTAACATCTCTGAAGGTCCTAGAAATAGCAATCTCCTTCTCCAGTTTTTAGAGGAGGCATATTATTGTCTTCCTTTGCAAATTCTCTTATCTTCCTTACAAAAATCTGAGTCCTCTTCCTCCACCCCACAAGAATTGCAAAAATTGTTGTAATTTTTTCTCCTGATGGCTGTTTGTAGTGCTGGTGAGGTATTACTGCTTTATCTAACCCTTAAATTTCATTTTATCACTGTAACCTAATGTATAGGTTAATTAGGTTGATATTTTTAGGTTGGATAAAATCAAATAAATTAGATGTTACAACATGAACTTTGTAAATATTCAATAAAGAACACACTTAAAGGGACATTTATATACAAATGCACTAAATAAAACAATTTAATAGATGCATATTTATAATATGGCTTAACTCAAATAAGTATTAAATAAGAAAATAAACAACTAGAGAAGGCTGACTATAATCAGCTTGCTTCCATTTAGTGGGATAAGTATACTCTTCACCTGAATTCTGGTCTTCAGTAATGCAATGGAAAAGTTTGAGGGTGCACATGCAATATCTGAGAGAGAAGAGCCAATTCATAAGTGAACACTGTCTATTTCAAAGTGCACATTCTCAAGTAAGAGTAAAAAAGTAGTTTGCTGAAAAACTATTCAAGTTACAGCGTTACAAAGTACTTTAGTAAAAACTTTACTATTTTTACCCAAAATGAGACGATGAGAGCATCATGGAGCAGTATCAACCGTAACCCTAACACTCTAGGGGCCCTATTTTAAAGATCTAAACGCAAAAAGTAAAGCGCACGATGCAGGTGCACTCGGGGCGTGTCCAAATCCACGCTATTTCAACGACAGAAAAACAGTCTGTGCGCGAGGCACATTTTTGGAATGGGTTGTCCCTATTCTCTTAATAAGTAATGTTAAAGCGTGCGAGCAGATCATCAACGGGACAAGCAGGCATCCACCAAAGCTGATGAGTCAGTAATATGTATGTGTGTGTATTGGTGCGATTGTTCAATCAATTTAATTCATCATTATAAGCAGTAATAGGCTGAATTGCAAATAGGTAGCCTAATTCTAATACACGCAATGGCTATCCATCATTACATTTTTATATTTATGTAGCCTACACAATAATATTCTTTTACACTGTAATCCTTTTGTTTTTAATATTTGGCATGTTTGTGTGATGTGAATTCCTCTGTATAATAAGTAAAGTCAATGCACACTGTGGACACGCCCAGAGCATTTTCTACCAACGTGCTCTTTAAATAACAAAAAAAATTGTGCCATTGAATTTAGACTTTAGACTAGGGCTGTCAATTTTGTCAAAAAATCATTTGATTTTTAAGACATAAGTGTTCATTGAATCGATTGTAAAAATACATTTTCCATGTCCAAAAAAAAAAAGACGTTTCCTTTTTCAACGTCAAAATAACAGACGAACGTAAAGAGAGCACTGGAAACGCACAAGTCAGCAATATTTCTTATTTATTGGCATGAAGTTTCCTGCAGAATAACAAACAGCAACAGGAGTGCAACAATCTCAAAAAATATATGTGCAGAGGGGACGGCTGCCATAACAAAAGAAAAACATCACTGGCTTCAACCCGGCTGCATTTATGATTTAGGCAATTAAAAAATCTCCAAGATTATTTTAAATAATGATTCAATCCATTTCAAACAACTGTTCAAAAAAATGAAACTTTAAATGGACTTGAGAACAGGCCATGTGTGTTTTATTGAACGTAACCGACGCTTAGGCTAGGCGGCACTAGGCAGGCATAATGAAATGAGCAAAAAGGCTAGGGCCATTACAAATTTATTGGACAGAAAAAAAAGTCGATCAACATTTTTGGGGTCCAGAGCAGAGCGTTTTTTATTCACTATATGTCCAGCTGTTGAGAAGACGCGCTCCGACCGCACCGATGTCCCAGGGACACTCAGGTACAGCTGCGCAAGGTGGGGGTATTACTGCCAATTTTCCATCACAAAAGCCGGTCGCTGTCAGCTTGCAATGGTCCTTTTCATAACTCAGAATCTCCTGTAACTAGATGCGCGAATGAGGCGAATTCACGTCTACCACGCCTCGAGACCTCCAGACGCACGTAAAAGCATCTTTACATTGCTCAACACTGAAATCATTCGCGCCAGATGCTCTATTTGCGTTTGGTGTGAACGCAGTATAAGTGGTCGCTTTCGACGTCACTGGAATCTTATAGGCGCGTAAAATTGCTGGTATTTTCTGTCTAGCTTTCGCAAGGCATACTGCATTTTCTGAATTATTTATTTTCTTTTTCTGCTTGTTTGTGAGTTTTGTTACATCTATATTTTTTAATTGTTTAATTATTTTAAAATTAATAGTGTACATATTTGATTAAAATCGATTCCCTATTTTCATTTTCGAAACATTTTTTGGTTGGTCCGTTGGTAAGTTGGTAAAAGTGACAGCCCTACTTTAGACCAGGTTTGAGTTGTTCTATGGTGCAGTCTATTTTCAGCTCCATAAAATAGCAATTTGCCTGAACACACCTCTTTTTTAGACCAGCATGCCCATGGGTGCAATAGGTGCAAATGCATTTGCTAATTAAACGATGTGGCTCTGGACAGGAAAATCCGAACGGAGTCGGACTGCAACTAGCAAACACACTTGCGCTGCACCTTGCGTCGCATTGCGCCAGGTATATGATAGGGCCCATTGACTTTAATGTCTGTTTTAGTGAGACCCAGGAAATCCCTTATATGGACAAATGCATCAGATATCACTACAGCTGAATAACATGCAGATAGAGATGCTTTGACTGATGAAACGTGGAAGACAATAAACACACAATTGCAATTAGTGTTGTCAAAAGACCCGGTACTTCTGTACCAAGTCTGTACAAAAAAAAATTAAATGTGACGGGGCCAGGTTTCTTTAAGTACCGGTAGTACCGAGGTCCCGTTCAAACCCGGTTCAGCGCTATGATTTCTGCAAAGCAGAAAACGAGGACGCAATCTCAAAATCCAGTCATGAAAATTAAACTTTCATTTTAATATGGACAGTCATGGAATTTGTCAAAGTTAGCATAAATTAATAAAATCAAATCTCCATATGGACCAGTATCTGTAAATTTTTAGCCGCAAAAGTTGTTTGAAATCTGAATCATGCATGTTCTTCGCGTCTCTGTGTGAACTAATGAATGGCAGAGACGTGCGGGTTTGTTTACTACATAGACTGAAGCGCGTGACGCTTGCATTAATTTCAGCATCTGAGCTTATGTGATGCTCTGTAAACTCTTTGTGAAGGCGCACGACTCACCGTCGCTTTACTGATAGCACTGTTTCTCACACATGCAAAGAGAGAGAGAGCCAGAGTCTTACCACGCTGAATCGACATGCTATATATAAACTATTCTTTGTTGTCTTCTCCTGTCAAAATAATGGAGTTCATTTAGAATTATTCATATTCATTTTCGAACAAGCAGAAGACATACCGGTTTCTCCGGTAGTGGGCGGAGCTAATGCGCAAATGGAAATTTGCTGTTCTGATTTCGCTGATCTAGTACCGTCCCTGTTTTGATTTCAGCAAATCAGTTTGACCGAACGCAGACAACGTGATTAATATTCATGAGCCCAGCAGCTCATCAAGTCATAGTGCATTGTATATACATTAGAATGATAGTAGAATTAGTAGTAGTATTATCTTTTAATAATAATTATGATCTATTACTATTTTTTTTTAACAGAAACCCTCAATGACCAAAAATATCTTAAGCATCACCACCAGTCTTAAGTTCAGTTTAAAATGACAAATATGTATTCATTAGGCCTAAAAGTTCATTTTTACATAAAGCCATTGTGCTAGAAATATTACTATTATTTAGTCAAATGTATGTGATACTGCTACTACTTTTGATTTTTTTTTATAAAACTTTATTTTTTTAAAGAAATAAATCACAATATTTCTTCCATGTTTTTATTTTAATAGCAAATCCCCTTTATTTACCAAAAATAAAATGTGTTTAAATTTCATAAATTAAAAGACAAATTAAATTTGGGTGAAACTTGTTTACTGTTTTTCTTAATTACATAACTTGTAGAAAAACTTTAAACACAATTTTAAATAAGTATAAAGAATGGAATTTGTTTTATTTGTAGTGCTAAAAAGTTTTTTTTTTAATTAGCATATTTTTGTGTTTTGCTTTGGTACCAAAATTGGTACTGAGAACCGTGGATTTTCACTGGTATCGGTACCGAATACTGAAATTTTTTTACCGTGACAACACTAATTGCAATGCATCACAATGTATCGCAGTATATTATTTTATAAAGAATATTTTCTCTCTCACCTTGATAGAAAGCATCATGGAACTACAGAAGCTAACTGTTTCAAACTCAACTGATATGATTTAGTGATTTTGGAGCAGAACATGATATTAGTTTGACGCCATGTTAAGCAAACATATTACCTATCCCTGTTGCCAGGAGCAGCAGTTTTAGAACTAATTTTGAAACGTCCATTCACTTAAAAGATTATGTAGTTATTTTTAAGAAGGGAAAAACCACAGAAGGGTAATTAAGGGTTTAAGATAAAAGAAATGGTTCAAAACAGTGTGTGAATTGAAATGTGCCAGAATAAAAATAACCTGGTTTATGGGTAAGACTGGGCATCGTTTAAATTTTTATGATTCAGATTCTTGTCAATTGCTCATTTTGATTCCAATAAGGTAAATAATAATAATAATAATAATAATCAGGGCAGCAGCCAGAGAGCTAAATTTAGTTGCCCCCCAAAATAAGCGTGTTGAGAAGAAAAGCGCAGAGCGACCGGGAGACCCTTATGAAACAAAAATATATTGCAGTATATTGGAAAATATCATGTAATATATTAGGCATATATTCTTATATATATTTATTTTTTCCAATATATTGCAATATATTGAAAGCGGCAATCATTTGTATATTTTGCAATATATTATATAATATATGTATCATCAATATATTATAAAATGTATTAAAATATATAAAATATTAGAAAATAAAAAGGGAAAATAATATATTACAATATATCACAATATATTTTAAGAAATATACTGGTAAATATATTTTCCTTTCGTAAGGGCGAGCCCGTGCAGTGTTCGACGAGAGCTGCGGCTCGCAACGTCTCACCGGCGAGCCCTCTGTGCCACTTATGAGAGGTGCACAATGCTGGATATCAAAAAATGAGGGACTCTTGCTGCCTCTGAAGGGAGCTGCGGCTCTGCTGCACTGGAAGGCACGGTTTGGTGCATCTGACGGAGGGCTCTCACTGCGACCGAAGGAAGCTGTACCCCATCGGGAGGGAGATCCCTAGCCACCGTTGAGCATGCAACATAACTCAGACGGGGGGTTCACACTGCGACCAAAGGGAGCCGTGGGTCTGCTACACCCGAAGAGGAGCCCTAGTCCGATGCTGAAAAGGCAAAGAGACACGACTGATGGAGGGGCTCCCACTGCATCTGAAGGGAGCTTCGGCTCTGCTGCACCAGAAGGGAGAGTCCCCCTTGCGACTGAATATGAGACATGATTTGAAGCGTCGGAAGGAGGGCTCTCACAGCGACCAAAGGGAGCCACGTTCCTGCTGCCCTGGAAGGGAGAGCCCTGTCCGATCCTGAATAAGCAGTAAAAACGCGACTGATGGAGGGACTCTTGCTGCGTCCAAAGGGAGCTGCGGCTCTTCTGCACCAGAAGGGAGAGTCCCCTTTTCGACTGAATAAGAGGCGTGGTTTGATGCATCGGATGGAGGGCTTCCACTGCGACCGAAGGGAGCCAACGGCTCTGCTGCACCGGGAGAGAGATCCCCTGTCCACCGCCAAGCATGCATAATACTCAGAACGACAGACTGAAGAATGACCCAGCGACCGAAGTGAGCCGATGGGTCTGCTGCACTGGGAGGGGAACCCCGTCCGATGCAGAGTAAGCAAGAAAACGCGACTGATGGAGGGACACTCGCTGCGTATGAAGGGAGCTGCGGCTCTGCAGCACCGGAAGGAAGAGTCCCCCTTGCGACAGTAGATGAGGCGTGATTTGATGCATCAGATGGAGGGCTGTCACAATGACTGAAGGGGGCCTGTGGCTCTGCTTCACCGGGAGGGAGAACCCCGTCTGCCACTGAGCGCGCAGCGCAGCTCAATGACAGACAAAAGGCTCATGCTGCGGCCGAAGGGAGCCACTGCCCTGCTGCACCGGAAGGCAGAGCCCTGTCCGATGCTGAATAGGTGAGGAGATTGTAACAACGGCTGGAGGGCCCTTACTTTGACCGAAGAAGCAATAACTGACTGCATTGGAAAGGAGAGGCTCCGATTAAAACGTTTTTTTTTTTTTTTAGCTGATCAGTGCTACATGAGCTGCCTTTATGTGGCTTTGACTGTACCTGATGTAACTTTTGAAACCTTCTGATGACCAACGACCCAGAGTCTGTATCTGATTCTGAGAGAGGCCCTTCTGAGCTGCTGTAGTTGCTGGTCCTATGTGGAATGAGTGGCTGGAATTTTTTTTCTGCGGGAAAGCCTGATTGCGCAAGGATCAGCTTTAAGTGTTTTTGGAACCAAAAACGTGTAACGGGATGGTTGGAGTCGTCAACAAAAAGAGGGTCCAGTGCGGATTTAGATTGGGCGTTCCTGAATTGGATGTAAGAAACGAGAGCCTGATAAGGTTGAATTGGAGATGGGAGATTGAAAATGTATATGTAGTGGCCTTTCATTTCTTGGTCCGTCTTACTGTGTTTAATGGAGTAAGCAATAGTTTCGTTATCCAGTTGCACAAATCAGAGATTGTCGGGTGGAGTTTGGGGTTGAATTTAGAGGTTACTGCAATTTCTGAGCATCTCAGAAAACCGAAAAAAGCCAATAGGAACATGGCATCTAGGGTACGAGCGGTATGGATCGAATGATACTCTGTGCGGAGATTTTGGATGCAGTTTGTGAGGATGTCCAGAGTTATGGATTGTCTGGAATCCGGGGTTTGATGGGCGAGCTCTCTGAATTCCTTTGATTAGAAGAGAAGTTTGGGGAAGCCATGGATTAGTTTGTGGAAAAATTGAACACCACTTAAGTAACCTTTAATAGACCCTGCTTGGAGGTTCTTCATGGAACTGAGGAAGGAAATAAATGAAGTAATTGAGAGGAGAGAAAAATCGGGGAATGTCAGGTAATAGGAGAAGGTGAAAAGTTTTGAAACATCTCCACGCTGTAAGATATGATTGGATAGTTCTGGGAGAAACTGCTTGTAGGATAGAGTCGATGGATGCGTCAAGGAGGGGTTTGAGGGGATGGGTTATGGGAATATGAGTTGTGAATAGAGAGGTACTGGGGTTGGTGATGTGTCTGCCTCTGGAGCCAGCGATCTGAATTTCTCAAACATTAAACGGGAGAGAGAATCAGCAATTTGATTTTTGGATCTGGGAATGTGTTTAGCAGTTATGATAAATTGATCACATGCTGAAATCCAGATTAGACGTCTTAGTAGTTGTATGAGAGCGAGGGAATGGGAACGGCCTTTATTTATGCAATGCATGCTCACTTCGTTATCGCAGTATACTAAAATGTTGCTTGACATCCAATTTTTTCCCCATAGAAAGGCCGCGACGACTAAGGGGTAGAGTTCGAACAGTGCAGAGGATTGGGGAGACTCGAGCAGCTGGGGGGACCATGGAGATGCGAACCAACGGCCTTGATAAAATCCCCCGAAACCGACGGATAGGGCTGCGTTGGTAAACAATTAAGATGTCGTCAGGGAGAGAGACCAGATCGCTATAGAAAAAAGTTATGCCGTTCCATTGTTTAAGGAAGGTGATCCATAAACTGAGTTCATTGCTACATGCCTGGTTTATGATAATTTCATCTAAGGCATGCACGGAAGATGCGAGTGCGAGAAGGTGAGAGATGAAGGGGTGGCCTTGCGGGATTATGTGCATTGCGAAGTTAAGATGCCCTAGCAAAGAAAGGAGTTTGCGCTTTGAACAACTTTGGCACTCTGCCAAGGAAGAAGCCACTAAAATTATTCTATTCGATTTTTTATTTTGGCAGAGAAGCCTGAAATTTGATTGAATCCAGATTAATGCCTAAGAATTATAAGAAATGGGTTGGTCCCAAAGATTTCTCATGGATGTGGATTCCTAGCACTGCGAAAATACTTTGGACAGTTGTGATATTTTCGGCTGGGATTGCATCAGGAGGTGATACGATAAGACAGTCGTCGAGCAGATGGATTAGGTGAAGAATTGAATAGTTATTCGAAAGAATCCAGCAGATAACCTATTGAAAATTTTTGGGCTGCTTTTGCATCCGAAAGTAAGGTGTACTACGAAATAAAACTTCCCGTGCCAGCGTATCCTGAAGAGATGCCATGAATCTGGGTGGATAGGCATCACTTTGAAAGCAGAAGTGATGTCTACTTTAGCCAGCCATGCACCACGACCTACATTTTTTATCATGGTGATCGCTTGATCTATGTCATGGTAATGCAGAGAATATTCTTCAAGGGGTATGAGGCTATTTATGCTGGGAAATGGGGAATTACGTGGGGCTGAGAGTTCAATAATCAATCTCTTTTTTCCTGAAAATGTCCTGATAGCCACTCCGATAGGGCTGATTCGAAATTCTTTGAGGGGGGGGGGCATCGAAGTGCCCTGCATGAGACAGATGGGCACAGCAAGTGCGTTACCTACAGTGTTAATTTAGTTAATGAAGACAAAGACGAAAACTATTTGTTAACAAACATTTTTTTCTGTGACGAAGACGAGACGTTGACGAGCTAAAACTAATAACTGATGATAAAAACTATGACGAAATATATGCCGCGTCTTCATTAACAAGACGAGATGGGACTATAGCCTAATGTTATTTGAGGACTACCAGACATTCAAAATACATCCCATAGTCTAGGCTACTGTCTTGATGTCTTTTGTGTAGAATACAGCTATGTATTAAGTGAAGGTGAACAGGTGGGTGAAAACTGAACGTGTGTCAGTATTACATGCATGCCGTCTTAAAGGGACAGCATTCCTAATTAAGTACCTATCCGTGCCTTGTTTGGCATCTTTTTCAAAGAATTAGAAATTATTAAATATACATGAACAACTATATTTTTTTCAAATTGCTCCGTTTTCACTACAATTGAAGGGATAGTTCACCCAAAAATTAAAATTGTACTAATGTATTCAAGTTTTATAAATAAATAACAAAATAAATGTTGGTAACTGCAGTTTGACAAAACAAAATGATAAAAAGTTGACAAAAATGCAATGACTTTTCATTGACTAAAACTACATAAGACTTATATGACTAAAGGCTGGTTCACACGGCAGGATAATTAGGCCGATTTTAGGCCCGATTCACCCCTTCCGACAATTTTAGGATGCTCCGATTATCGTAAAATAATCTGATCAAATATTCCTGCCGTGTGTGGTGTGTTAAGACCGCTCTCCTTTGCTCGGAAGAACGTCGGGACCGCTCCGATCTCAAATCGGGGATATCCAACATGTTGGATTTATTTGGCCCGATTTCTTCTCGTGTGTGGTGTCCCCCGAGGACAAACGATCACGCAACCTGTGGACTGTGGCTTGTAGCCAATCAGAAAGCGAGGTGACGTGGCGGTGAGGAAATACCGGGAAACAAAATCAAAACAGCCGGCGTATATAATATAACAAAAACAAATAAAGTCGATGGGCATAACTACATCCACAACTGCAGTCCACCAGAGTACATGGAAACGAATATATGAACGTTTATTTCAACGGTTATTAATCTGTGTAGTACGTAACAACATTTCTATGAGATAAAACAACAACTTTGCTCCATATCATGATGTAGCAAGTATAGTCCATGCTCGCGTTGTCTCCACCTCTTTGACCATCGCCTTTTCTTGTTTTTCTTATGTTTTTTTTCCGTTGAAAATAAAGCACAAACTATGGCCACTGCATCCTCTTCGTCCACCATGATTGTTTACTCTGAAGTCACGTTTGATCTCGAGGGATTTAGCAAGATTTCCCGTCTTACCTGGGAATGCTCGGGAGTCAAATCAGTTTGTGTGTGATGTGTTGATATTGCCGTGTGGCTGCACACCACACACTGAACAACCAAAACTGTTAAACCCGTGATTTTTTATCGCCGTGTGTGGGGTCTCTCAGGTTTGGAAAATCGGCCGACAATTTTAAAATCGTCCCGTGTGAACCAGGCTTAAAATGTGACTAAGACTATTAAGTATTTTCATCTCAAGATAAAGACTAAGACTAAATCAAAATGAACACTGGTTACCTGTGCAGAGGCTCCAACTGACAGGGGATCATGCTCTTGCTGGAAGGATATGAGTCTCACCCCTTCTCCGCTTACATATCACCTTCTTCCACAAAGGCAGTCCTCTCCGCTCTCCCAAGAGAAAGAGTACAGAGGAGCAGTAGAGTTTTCTCTCAGGGCTCGAGTGAACCCATGTCAGCTCAGTGGCCGCATGCTTCACTCTCCCTTCCTTAGCTTGACTTGCTCCTGTGCTTCACATGTGAGGATCACATCTGCTGGGTATGGCCTGGTTTCTTTTGGTGCATTTGCCAGTGATGACTCTGTCATTAACAGTGCCTTACACTGAGCTTGGACAGTGAGCTGATATGCATGTACATGAAGGCTGTGAAAGATCTAGGTCTCGGTTGGTTCGCTCCAGAAGGGCCTGCCTTCGGCCTCCTTGAGTGGTACCTGAATGGATGCTGTCAATAATCCTCCTATTATTGGCCAAGTCCGTTCCTTAGTTCACCAGGAGCTCACCAGGATGTGGCAGTCTGGCTGGGAAGCTGATGTCTTCAAGGAGCTGCACAAAGCAACAAACATCACTCTACTCGCTACCAAGGCAACTGTGCAGGGGATCGGCAAGACGTTGGCCAACTTGGTGGTGTTGGAATGCAACCTTTGGCTGAGTTTAACGGAGATCAGCTGTATATGGGTTTGCTGAGTGTTTCATAGTGGCACAGAAGACTTTGCAGGTACTGCAACACTTCTTGCCAAATCACTCCACCACATTGGCTGTTTCAAGTCAGCAAAAGACTCCATCCAGCTAGCAGCCTGCAAAATAGTTTACGCATCTAGAGATGCCTGAAATCTGCAAATTTAGCTAATCAGACCCCAGAGGTTATTTATTAATTTTTTTTTCTAGTAGGTTTTGCAAAAAAGTCCCTATGATTACGGTTTGTTCTGCATGATCATCTTGAACCCCTAACGTGCAACAACCAATAACCCCCCCCCCCCCCCCCAAACAACTGAAGTAAATACAAAATGACCTACATTTTCTGTATTTATTTGTCCTATTACTTTTCATTACTAGCATAATCAAATATGATTTTGATCACATCACATGCCCCTAAGGCCTGGTTCACACTGGACACGGAAGCGTCGCGGAAGCGTCGCGGAACGGAAAATCACGCGCGGTCCGGCGCCTGCCTGTTCACACCAGACGCGTATTTTCCTCTGCGGTCGACAAGCGCTTCTGTTCAGTTTCCCTGTTTGTTTGTGTGTTTAAACACCCATCACCCCCACCCCTTCCCACCCGCCCTGTAGTCCGCCCACTCCCGTTGCTCTGTGTGTGCATGTGTGTGCGTATGTTTTGCGTTTTTTTTTTTTTTCTAGTTTAGATTAGTTTAGACTCGCGGTATTTTAATTTGAAAATTGCTTATATTTTGACAATTGACCGGGTTGTCTCGTGTTTCTTGGTGTGACTTCCTGCCGCAATTGACGCGGATCGCTTGCGGCTCACACAAAAAATAGACCAGACGCCGAAACTGGCGCTTCAGGCGCCGCGCAACTTCCGCCACGCTTCGGCGTCCGGTGTGAACCATGCTTAACGCCTCATTTACACTGAACTCGTGTGCGGCGCATTACGGCTGCGACAAGGTTTTATTCCGTATTCAGTGTAAATGAGGGGTAAGGCTGTTAACACACACAATGGCTTGAACAGACAATCAAAAACCATAAATTAATGGAGTGATACACAACATCCACAATATATTTACTCACAGAACAACATCATATGTAAAAAAAAAAAAAAAAAAAAAAAAAAATATATATATATATATATATATATATATATATATATATATATATATATATATATATATATATATATTACAATTTAATTGTTTAAGACCCAAACAAAGTAATCAAAGTTAATGAAATATGTATTTCTTCAACAGGCAAAGAACAAGCACTGTGGAACATCAGAAGACAGTTCAGATCAACACCTACATCAGGAACTGTTGAATAAAACAGAGACTCTGTTTCACAGACTTCTTCTGAAAGACAGACATCACAAACTGAGAGCTGCAGATTTTCTTCAGTTAACTGCACATTCATTACACTCCCATGAGTCTTGTGCAGAAGAAGACCTGATTATGAGTTTCATACAAAAACTACTGATGACGGACTACAGAGCAAGATATATTAAAACTAAAGGCAACAACGAGGAAGTTCACAATGCTCAAACCAGTTATGATTCATTTAAAGAAGTGGCTGATTCTGATGATTTGTTTCACAATTTATGGTCAGTGTCTAATGGAGAAACAGGTCAGTATGAGAGAATTCACCCGATGGATGTTCAGATGGCAGTGTTTCATTGTGCTGATAGTTTCCTAAAGCAGCTGATGGTCACTAAACTGTCCCAGTGTCAGTACGCTCTGCCTCTACTTGTTCCTGATCCATTCACACAACAGATTAAGTTTCCTCTCTGGACGTTCAGACAAATCAACAAGAGCTGGAAGATGAGAAACACCAACAATGAAATCATCAGTCAAACCCAGCCAATCTACAAGGCAGAAACTCCAATGGTGTTTTTCTTCAGGTTTGGCTCTGTGTCTTCATCCAAGTCTCAGCTGATGAACAGTCTGATCAATGAGAAACACAACACGTTCTTCCACAGGAACTGTCCCGGGAGCAGCAAAAACAGAGTCCTGTTGGATGGGATGGTGGAGATCACCTGGTTCTGCCCTTCTGGGAAAAACACAGATAAATTCACTGAGTGTGTTGCATTCTGTAATCTACACGGTGATGCAGGAGACCATGGAAAACAGCTGCAGATCCTCACTGAAATGAGCTCAGTCAATGTTGTCCTTCTACCACAACTGGACAGGAATGACAAAAATGCAGCAAAGATACAAAACCTGTACGGGAACAAAAAGCCACTCATTTGTCTATTTACTGAGGATGATTCAATTCTCAAGTTGATGCAAAAAGGAAAATATAAAATTGGTCTGAAGGACAGAAATCAGTCAGAAGTATCTGAAGAACTCAGAAGAGCAATAAAGGATTGTCTCTCAGAATCATCTTCTACTTTCAGACTTGAAGATGTGTCCAAACACTCAGACATCAGAGTAGATGAGGAAGATGATGATGACTGCAGGAGAGGAAGAGAAGCAGCACAGCAGATGATGAGTTTACTGGAGAAGATAGATCTGAGAGAAATTAAAGAATCATTTCTGCCTCATCAGGGGAAACTGTGGCATCAGTGGAGTCAGATGAACAAAGAACTACATCAAGCTCAAGGAAATGAGCTAGAAATGGACATCAGCAGAAAACAAAAGGAGATGAAGAATATCCGTGAGATGCAGCACAAAACCGATATCAGCGAGTTTATAAAGTTCTTCATTAAAGAAATTAACTCAGATACTGGACATAAGATGTTTTTCATTAAATGGTTCGGAATACTCCTGTATGACTATACATCAGCTGACTTGTTTGTTCTTCATCACAAATATTATGAAACGTGGTCAACGGTTTTAAAACTAAAAGAGAAGAATAAACTAGAAGAATTGACACTTAAACAAACTGAACTTGAGAGAATATCTGAGGATCTTCAGGCTGCAGCTTTTGGTTTGGAGCACATCATAAGAGAGATCGGTCAGATCTATGAATCATGTTCATCAGTGAAGAAGAACAAGAAAGACCTGCAGGTTCACTTCTCTTCTCTCCCGAGTCTTGCAGCTGAGATGATGATCTCTGGATTTCCACTGGAGCTGATGGATGGAGATGCTGCTCATGTTCCTGTGATCTGGATCTCTGCTGTTCTAGATCAACTCGTCCAGAAACTGGGAGACCAGAGAGTCTTTGTGCTGTCAGTTTTAGGGCTTCAGAGCTCAGGGAAATCCACCATGCTGAACGCCATGTTTGGACTTGAGTTTGCCGTCAGTGCTGGGAGGTGCACCAGAGGAGCTTTCATGCAGCTGATCAGAGTCTCAGACGAGATGAAAACACAGATGAACTTTGACTATATTCTGGTTGTTGATACAGAGGGTCTTCATGCTCTAGAACTGTCTGGAAGATCAGCAAGTCATCATGACAATGAACTGGCAACATTTGTTGTTGGTCTCGCAAATCTGACCTTGATCAACATCTTTGGAGAGAACCCATCTGAGATGCAGGAGATTCTTCAGATTGTTGTTCAGGCCTTAATGAGGATGAAGAAGGTCAGACTGAATCCCAGCTGTGTGTTTGTGCATCAGAACGTCTCAGACGTCACAGCTGGAGAGAAAAACACAGAGGGAAGGAGACGACTGCAGAAGAAACTGGATGAGATGACAAAAATAGTTGCTAAAGATGAAGTCTTTGATGCAAAATGTTTCAGTGATGTCATTAGATTTGATGTTCAGAATGATGTAAAGTATTTCGCTCATCTCTGGGAGGGCAGCCCACCAATGGCACCACCAAACCCAAACTACTGTGAGAACATTCAAGAACTAAAGAAAATTATTCTCTCTCATGCCTCAAGATCACATGGAATGATGGTGCAACACCTAAAACTTTGCATTAAAGATCTCTGGGAGGCTATCAAAAATGAACGATTCGTCTTCAGCTTCAGAAATACTCTGGAGATTTCAGTCTACAGGAAACTGGAGACAAAATACAGCAAGTGGTCCTGGAGTCTGCGCAGTGCCATTATGGAAACAGAGACCAAACTACACAACAAAATAAAAAATGAAGCAGTTAATGAAGTTGAGGAAACTGATCTTCAAAGAGAACTGAGGAAGACAAGTGAAGAAGTAGAAAAGTCAATGTCTGAATTCTTTGAGAAAGACAAAGATAAAGATATACTGATTCAGTGGAAAACATCATTTGAAATCAAGATCAAAGAGCTTCAGGAAAATATTGTGAGAGAAACAAAAATTAAATTAAATGGGATTCTTGATACTCAGAGGAAACATCATGAAAACACTCCTCATGAAAACATCAAAGTACTTGTCTTAAAACACACAGACAAAGCAAATAATGCAGAAACACTGAAGAAACCGACTGAAGCTAAGAGAACGGATCATGAAAACACTCTTTACGAAAAGAGCAAAGAACTCGCCTTAAAACTCAAAGCAAATGATGAAGAAACACTAAAGAAAGAGTTTGATTTGTTTTGGGCGCAGACTGTTGATGAGATTACCTCAGACACACCTCCAATCAATGATATTGACATAATGAGAGATGTGACAAAAATCCTCAGTGACATCTATGAGGGACATCTCCCTGCTGACCAATTTAAAGAGGACATCGACATTTTCACTGTGCCAGGTTTTTCTAAATATGTTTTCAAAAAGTCCACAAAAAGGGGGTTTAAAGTGTGGGTGATGGGTGCTTGGAGAAGATTCATAAAAATATTTGGATTTGCAAAAACTTTGTCTCCAGAGAAAGAAGCTCAAATTAGATCATTAGTCTCAGATGTTGACCAGCAGACAGACAAAATGATTCAGTCATTTAACATTTCAGAGACGGGCTACAACATCAGCTGCACTAAAAATATCATAGATTATATCAAGAAAAGAGTAACAGAACATCAGGAAGGACCAGTGAAATATGAGTTCAAGAATGAATTCTTTATTGATTTGGTTCTTTCCATTTGTAAAAAAGCAAACAAGATGATCACCGACCAACACATCATTTTCAAGGAAACAACATTCTCTCAGAAGAGAGAAGAGTACTATAGTATTTTCCAGACATACTGTCAGGTAGCAACATCAGTTGAAATTTTTGGCAAGATCATCTGTCAGAAACTGAAAGAGCCCATTGAGCAGAGTGTCTACAAGAAAACTGCTGGAGATCTGACAGAAGAAATGAGATCAAACTGTGAATCACTGAATGGAAACAGATCAAATCTGGAGAAACACATTCTGAAGACACTGGCTGAAGAAGAGGATTTTGTCAAATACATGGATTACCTGAATTATCCCAGGCTTCACTTCAAGAGTTTCATTAGAGATGAAGTCAATCGGTACATCACTGATAAGTTCAGTCTCAGTGTTTTACCCAAGATGAAGGAGAACATTAAACTCCTGCAGCAGAAGATCATGAAAGCAGCTCATGAATCCACTGAACAAGTTCAAGTCAACAGTGGAGATGTTGGTTTGTGGTTGAAGAGTTTCACACAGCAGCTCTCAGATGAGCTGATTTTCTCTGAAAAAGACCTCAGTGGAGTGAAACATGATGATGTTGAGGATTTCAGACTTCTAGAAGAAGTGATAAGACAAGAACTTTCTGCTATAATATCAGACATCAGCAGTAGATTCAACACAAATACATTTCCAGTAAAGTTAGAAAATAACTTCAGACCAGATGAGCTTCTGGCTGATCACTTCTGTCAGTGTTGTTGGGTTCAGTGTCCGTTCTGTGGAGCCACCTGCACCAACACTATAGAAAACCATGATGGAGATCACAGTGCTCCTTTCCATCGTAGTATTGGTCTGAATGGAATATATACATCTAACTTGTCTACTAATATCTGTTCATCAGCAGTAGCAAGCAACAATCTATGTTTTTATCCCAATGACTCAGATGATAAAGTTCTCTGGAGAGATTACAGAAGAGCAGGAGGAGTTTTTGCAGACTGGAGCATCACCCCTGATCTCTCTGAACTGCCCTACTGGAAGTGGTTTGTGTGCAGATTCAAGAAAGATCTGGAAAAATACTACAAAAAAACATTTGAGGGTTATGCTGAGATACCAGATGAATGGAGACAATACTCAAAACAGGAAGCTATCGAAAGTCTGAATAAATACCTTTAAAAGAAAAGATATAAAATGAGACTCGACATTTCTCATATTCTACTGAGACCACAGAAAATGAGTTTCTATGAAATTCATCATTGAGTCTCTGGAGTCATTACATCAAATACACTAGAAGAGGTTTAAAGACAAGATTCAATTCCTTATACACGCATGTGTGAAATGATCTTATCTTCAAAACAACAGGAATTCATGTATATGTTTCATGTTTGATGTATATTACAATTTATTACTATTTGACCACTTAATCTTTATAAACAGCCAGCTAAGCCTAAATTAAAGCTATACTGCAAGGGTAGATTATTTATTATTATTATTATTATTTTTTTTTTTTTTGCTTTGAAGTGGTAGGCACCATTGCATTGCACCTTCTGAATGATGTTAAAAAAATTAAAAATCAAGAAGTGTTTCTTGTCAGATTTCTTTTTGTTGTTGTCTCCTGGTAAAAACCAGGATCTGCAATTGAAGCAGTAGATGCAATTGTTACTCAGTGCAACCCATGTTGATGGAAGGCTGCAGACATTGTTCTCTCTTTTCTTAAAGTCTTCAGTACTTCTTTGTAGTGTTTAATAACTTTTCTGGCTTTATGAATTCACAAAAAAAGTCAATACATTTAATGAGCAAAGACAATAAAACACTGAAGACACTAAAATGGAGTTATTAGTTATTTGCCACAGTCATCTCTGGCTGCTCACTGTGACCCAAATCTTACACAATACGAATAATTTTCAATCTCAGTAACAATGTTACTATGAGTTAATCAGATTACTTTTTCAAATAATAAAAATAATAATGACATCAAAACTCGCTTAAAAAAAACTTAATGTAGTTTTAAAACAAGGCTCGGAAGGAGCACGTCAGATACTTAGCCTAATTAGCACAGGTGGAACCACTTTAGATAATCAACCTTAGGGTATAAATACAGCTGAATTTCTTTACAGCTTTAATTCGGCTCCCATGTTAACAGGTTAGAGCTTGCAGACTGCCTGCGCGAGACAACGCGTGGGAAAACTTTATCAGTAGGTGTAGGTGTGTGCCTCGGATGCGTTCAAATATTTGAACTTCTGTGAATAGACCGTATGCGAACGCCCGACTGGATGTGATGTATTCTAATCAAATCTATTGGTGCGAGGTCAGAATTACCAATATTTTGTTAACTTTAACATTATTCTTCAAACACAATTTATGTAAAATGGTGGTTTATAATAATTATGGGAGTAATAATTATTGAACCATTATTTACGTTGATTAGCCCCATAAAACCTACTGTTTTTATTTTGGGGGTCATCTGATTTGTGACAATGTATTCATACATTATATACATTAAAATTATTAATTTTACCATGGTGAACATGCCAAGGTAACAGTTGCTGCACGACCAGTTTGAAAGTTCTGCATGACTGCCGCTATTCACCTTATTCCGCCCCGCCCACTTTTAATACTTCGCATTTCCGCATTTTGTCATCCGACTTCCGCTAAACCGATACGGCACGTCCGGTTACTAGTTCAGTAGTCGTAAAATTGTTTATAGCTAGCTATAACTGTGGCGAAATGACAAAGAACGTTATGTTATAAATTGGGAGCACGATGAAAACGTCTTACGACGATCAAATGGTCTCAAATTGTCCCATCCATCGTCGCTGTTAACGTGGGTAATGTTAGACGATATGAAGAAGTGGCCAGAGTTAACCTATATATTTAAATGCCCTGTCAGGAGTAGTTGATGGAGCAGCAAGGAAAAATGATTTTAAAAAAAATGTACCGAAGCTTACCAGTTTTTACATAGTGAGACAGTGGGTCGTGTACTGTTACACAGCGAGGGTTTTTTCGTCTTTTTAAAAATGAACGTGCAACCAGCCAGTCGAGCAGTCTAAACCTCTCAGCATGGTGCTGGTTAGTTTTGTGTGTGTGTGTGATGTTAATATACACGAAGTTATAAATGTTTAAAAGTATATAAACGTGTTTGATGACCATCATCAGACTAAGTATTTTGTCTAATAACTTAATTGTACAGTGGAGTAAGGTATAAGTGAACGTTTATCAATTACACATTAGAAAAGGAGGAGGCTGGAATTTGGAAGTGAAAAACGCCTTATATCCAGGTATGCATAATTATTAGGCAGATTTTCTGTTACAAATAAAACAAGCCAAAAAAAGATGATATATCACTTATAAAAGATTAAATGCAAAATTAATAGTTAAGATTGGTGTGGTTTGGAATTGGTAAATATTACCAAAAAATATGTTTAGAAAATCAACTTGCACAGTGTATATGCAAAAGGTAAGGTAAAGGTAAGATTTGGTAGGTGTACGTCAAGTCTAATCAATGAATAATGTAGGTAAACGTCAAGTGTAGTAATAATAATAATGAATGATTATGAAATAAGACAGCTGTGAAAGCTTTGAAATGTATTTTAGGTTTGCCATGTTCTGTACAGGGCTGAGGACCTGTAAGCTGCTCATCTGGGTTCCATCACAGCAAGTTACATGTGCCACACAATGAGCAATTCTGTGCCAAGACTGTAGCTAGACTACAAACCTTTTATTTTAAGTGTATGCTTCCTTGTGTCAGATGAGTTTCAGACAGGCGACCTGCTGCGTTCCACAAGATACTTGCAGCTTTGTAAATAAGCAGGAATGAGAACAATTAGGTTAAGGATAGGATATTAGGTAATTGGGATGGGATGTAGAGGATGTGTGTGAAGACTAACTATATGAAATAAGTTGTTTTAAATCAGTTGTGTTAAACAAGAGACAGACTGTGATTTGTTTTTTAGAACATGGATAATTTAATATAAGTTGTATAAAATCATTTGTGATGTGTTGATCAGTGTTTGTTGTTTTCAGGAAGCAAGAAACACCTCCTACTTACCATCCTATACAATTTCAACATTTAATTTCCATATGTAATAAACCAAGATGGAATTAACTTGCAAACTTGACATGACTTTTTCCTTCAAATCAGAGATTAAAGATAAAAAAAGATCAAATTAAGATAAATAAATAAAAACTATTTACAGCAGGTAATGTCAGGTGACACTGTAAAGGTTCATAAAATAACTATTACAGCAGGTAACTTCTGGTGACATTGTAAAGGTTCATAAAAATATCTATTACAGCAGGTAACTTCTGGTGACTTTCAGCAAGATCAGGGGCATGTGGATCTGATCACCCTCACAGTTGTCCACTGCACCGGCGGTCATTGATACATCTGTGGAAATAATTAAACATTTTTAAATTAGTACTTACAATATATCATGAGTATTAATATATGATGGGACCCGAACTTAGAACTGTGTGTGTGTGTGTGTGAGAGAGAGAGAGATGCATTAGAAACAAAACAGTATACACACTGTTAACTGTAGTGTTCAAACGTAGGTCAGTATCTGAATGAGAACTGTAACTAGCTTGCCTGCTATCACCTGCAATCTCTGTAGCAGGAATATTGTGAGCTATTTTAATGTACTATAATATCTTGTACTACCGTAAACATTAAATAAATAGGTGGACAATGGTAATCAAGGAAAATTCGTTGTACTTCGTTAACTGCCTGTTACTGATCTTAAATGTATTCATAGAACGGACTTCATAAATCTAACGTTAGGCGAGCAAACACATAGCTAGTTAAGGTTAGCTTACCCGAATCTGACAATCTTTTTATCCCCCGGCGTGACCTCTTTAACGGAACATCATAGTCGAGCCATTTCTCAGGGTAAGGGTGTTCGTCAGTCGCCTCCCCGTCCATGAAATGGTACGAACACACATAAGAGCGCTTGGGTGGGCTCTTCAAATTTAGCGCCTTCATCCATTTCCTCAGGTGCTTCTCTTCTTTAGGTGGTGGGTGTAAAATGTAAAGTGCAGCACAACACTCCGACCGCTTCACAATGTGTTCGCTACATCGTTGGTGCAATCGGTTTTTTTTTAATACAATTGTTATGCAGCCCCTAACTGAGCATATAATACTTGATATATTTGCGTTCTGTTATCTAGCCACTAGCCTAGGTACGTTACGTCCGGTCCCTCAGCCGGAAGTAAGATGACAAAACGAGCGCAATGGCGGCACCGTTGTTGCCATGGAAAATAAGGTGAATAGGGAGAAATGCGACAATCGTGCTGTGGAAAGGTGGCTTAAAGTTTGTTAAATGAGGTTATGACGTAGTTCCGTCGGATGACGATGCAATTTTTTACCATAAAGCCAAGGCATTTTTTTCCAGAGTCTTCATCCACACTGAAATGTCCAAAGATATTATCTGACTTACCGTACATGTTTAAACCTCACTGAGATTATACAGGCATAAGTTTCATGCAATTATTCTGGCAGAACCAATTTATTTAGGGACATATTTCACCATTTACTGGTGTGATCACTTAGAATTTATCTAATAGACCACTACCCTCATTTTGCCGCTGGACAGCAAGTGTGAGTAAAATTCTGTTTCCTTTCTAGGACTGTAATATGAAAAGCATGCAAGTAAATATCTTTAGAAACTGCTTGGAAGTGAATAACACATAACTGCAATTAATGTTATTGCCATAACCATGTCTATTGGTAAGTTTTACAAGACTAAATGTGATATTCATAGTTTTGGAAAAAAACAAAAAAACAATTAATCATTCCATGGGACGTGGTTCTCTTCTGGCAAAAAGTCGACATCACCTCTGCTTCAAAGTTACGCCTATTCATCCAGGTGGTGGTGATAGTATTACGTATGGATGATAGTCAAGACAATATTAGGCTCATTCTCCTATTAAATTTTACTATCATTATTAGGTGGCCTACTATAATTCGGCTGCCAAACTGCTCCATTAATCTATTTCGGCACTGCATTTCACGCATGCTTGTGCTTGCAAGGACGATTTGAGCCTGTAGGCGGCAAAGACGTCCCAATCCACAAACAGACATACATCGTCTGCAGATACAAGGTATTTCATTGCACTTTAACAGGTAATCTGATATGTGCATATTTTAAACAAGCCTCACTAACTGAGTTTAATGCCACAGTTACGTTTGAACGCATCTCATTCTTGTTTCTGTGGCGGTGTGTCGGTCTCATCATGAGGTGATATATAAACAAATATATGAACTGTATACTTTATATTAACGCGTTTGTTTACGTCCATATTAGGGTTAAATCGTTGAACTTTAAATGAAATCCACTATTGTTTTCACCATTGACCGTTTTGCAGATCATTTAGACAGATAACTTCCATGCGCAGATTCAGCAAATTTTTCACAGGACAAGCGAGATGACAGTAGTACCCGACTACATGAACTAGCTGTTTTAAATATAGTAATTTTATATTTAACGTCAGTTTATCAGTGCATCTGAAAGTATATATTCTTTAGACTATCGGTGATTCCGTAGACTCTATTTCTTTCACCTGTACGGTTTAAAACAGCAAATAGTCATGCCATGACAAGAACAGAGTCTCTCTTACTCCACCCAAGCACGATTACATCGTCGATAGGTATCGTCGATCTCACGCGCTGACAAGATGATAATTCGACAGTTACCATATCGCCGATTCATGGCACTTATTTGGGGTACACTGGCACAGGAAATTCAATTTATTTTGTACGCTTAATTTTTGAATACAATGACTGCACCAAGATTTTCTGACTTGTTATCGGAAGCAGCTCATTGGATTTGTTAAACAATTATGCAAGTAATCCTCATAGCGATTAGCCTTTAGACAGCCAAATCGTTCTTAGTATTAAACACCCTGTCAGGCACTGCAAGAGTGCTCCCGGTTGAGCCAACTTTTGCCTTTTCCGTAAAAAAACAAAACAAAAAAACCCTCCTTCACTGTCTGGCCAAATACTGGCCATTCAACTTTACCTTTCCGTCTTAGGTTCGGAGAGGTCTCGTGAGTATTTACCTCCCATCAGACGTCAGTGAGAGCCTCCTGTCTAGACCACATTACTTTTTCTACGGTTGGCGAGGCTTACCCATTCGGTGCCTTGAGTATTGAGCTCCCATCGGACGTCGGCGAGAGACTCACGGCCACCTAACTTTTCGTTCCTGTTTGACGGGTGACTGTGCTCACTGTACGCCGACAAGAGTCTCCACCTCCCGCCAAACTCTGTCCAAATCTTTTCCCCCCGCCTGGTGAGGCTTACCCGTTCGATGTTCTGAGTCCTGATCTCCCATCGGATGATGCGAGAGGCCGCGCAGCCGGGTTTTCCTCTTCCCGCTCCCTGGCCGGCGAGGCTTACCCGTCTGATGCCGTTGAGTATTGTGCTCGTGTCAGATGTCGGCGAGAGTGCTCCCGGTTGGGTTTTCTTTTCTTGCTGCCCACAAACAGGTCTTATCCATCTGATGCCGTGAGTATTGATCTCCCGTCAGGTGTCGCAAGAGTCCTCTTTGTCGGCGGCCCAAAGCCCGTTTATCTGCTCAACTGAAAGGACCTACACGTCCGTCGTCCTGAGTCTTGATCTCCAGTCGGAGGCTTCATGAGTCCTCTCGGTCAGTTATCTGCCCTGGTTGCCCACTGACTAGCAGGGGTTCATCAGCCAGTAGGGCCCGTATGCCACCACTGTGACCTATTCCAGTCAAGGCAACTCGGGCCCTCCTGGTCGGTCTATCCCATCATGTTGCTCCTCCGCTATCGGCCGGTAGGGCTTATCTGTTCCAATGCAGTGAGGTGCTCCGCTTGTGCAACGGCTCGAGCCCTCCCGACCGAGTGCCACAAATCATGTAGTCCGATACAAGCAGCCGGTAGGGCCTATCTCTCCAAATAGGTAAAGTTGCTCCCACTGGAGTAGATAGGCTCTAGGTTCGGGCCATTCCTGGGATCGGAGCCCCTTCCCTGGACAGCATGCCAAATATGCATTATAATACTTCAGCTAATTATATGTAAGTGTGAACTCGTGAACTAATCTATAAGCTTCTCATACTTCCTATATACTTTTCTTTAAAAAATTTAAAAAATAAAAAACATTAAGAAAAGTTTGAGTATACAAATATATTCTCTATGGGGTTCAGGTCTGGTGAGTTTGCTGGCTAGTCAAGCACACCAACACCATGGTCATTTAACCAACTTTTGGCAGTGTGGGCAGGTGTCAAATCCTGCTGGAAAAGAAACATGAAGTGCTCCAAAATTTCTTGTTAAACGGGTTCAGTGACTTTGGTTTTCAAAAATCCCAATGGACCAACACCAGCAGATGACATTGCACCCCAAATCATCACAGACTGTGGAAACTTAACAAGAGACTTGGGCCATGAGCTTCTCCACCCTTCCTCCAGACTCTTGGACCTTGGTTTCCAAATGAAATACAACACTTGCTCTCATCTGAAAAGAGGACTTTGGACCACTGGGCAACAGTCCAGTTCTTCTCCTTAGCCGAGGTAAGATGTCTCTGATGTTGTCTGTGGTTAAGAAGTGGCTTAACAAGAGGAATACGACAACTGTAGCCAAATTCCTTGACACTTCTGTGTGTGGAGGCTCTTGATGCCTTGAGCCCAGCCTCAGTCCATTTCTTGTGATGTTCACCCAAATTCTTGAATCGATTTTGCTTGACAATCCTCATAAGCTGCGGTTTTCTCGTTGGTTGTGCATCTTTTTCTTCCACACTTTTTCCTTCCACTCAAATTTCTGTTACCATGCTTGGAAACAGCACTCTGTGAACAGCCAGCTTCTTTGGCAATGAATGTTTGTGGCTTACCCTCCTTGTGAAGGGTGTCAATGATTGTCTTCTGGACAACTGTCAGATGAGCAGTCTGCCCCATGATTATGTAGCGTAGTGAACCAAACTGAGAGATCATTTTGAAGGTTCTGGAAACATTTGCAGGTGTTTTGAGCTGATTAGCTGATTGACATGTTACCATATTCTAATTTTTTGAGATTGGAGGGTTTTTGTTAAATGTGAGCCAAAAGTTGGGGAAATCGTGGCCTAATGCACTTTATTTGCAAATGGATGACAAATACTAAGTTTTGCAAGCTTTGAAACAAATGTAAGTTTAAAATAACTTATTTTCTTAAATTTGTAGGAAATATTTTTAATACTGTCATTTATTTCTTACAATACAGTACAATGTAGCAGATGTAGCTTAATGAATTTAGTCAGCATTTTATTGTAAAAAAAATAAAAAAATGAAGATGTAATAATTTACATTAATGTTTTTACTTCTTGAGTGTCAATTTTCACAAATCTTTGTGCAAAAAGTTGGGGGGGGGCAGTGTTATCCCTATTATACAGTATGTTAGCTCTAATTCTGAATATGTTAAAACAAATGCTGCTTCTATGGTAAATTGTAATGTCTGAATATGGTCTTTGATCATCACTGATTATCTTATAGGCTATATCTTCAAATAACTTGATTGAAGCTTTCCACTTTTTTATTTCACTCTTCTCCTTCCCTAGTTCATTTTAAATGTTACTGCAGTGTAACAAATTAGCTCTTGACAATTCAGATGTGTTGTGTTATAAAAAAAAAAAAGTAAAGTCATGGTTGCTTGCAAAACTTCACCAATATCCTCGATTCTGAAACAAAAAACCACTGTAATTAAAAGGACGGTTGATGTGACACAGTGTTAAACATGCCTCAACGTTTTTGGAGTGTTTTGCAGCCATCAAAATCAACGTGAGTTTTTATTTACAGAATATAATGTATTTAGTTAGTGTAAACATTGGAAAACTTTTGCCAGTTAAAATTAATCTTAAACAGAATTAACAAAACAGATTCTTGATTTTATTGCATTTTACATAACGTCCCAACTTTTTCTGAGATCTAGATAGATAGGTATGTAGATAGATAGATAGATAGATCAGAATCAGAATCAGAATCAGAAAGAGCTTTATTGCCAAGTATGCTTACGCATACAAGGAATTTGTTTTAGTGACATAAGCTTCCAGTACACAGAGACAACAACACAGAGACAAAAAAAAATAATAATAATAATAATTTACACATTAGCAAATAAATAAGTGTATAAACAATTGTGCTATAAATGATAATGGAATAGGATTGAGTGAGATGCAGGAATGTTCTAGTATGGAGGGTTAACAAATAAATATAAGGATATTGCACGTTTATAAGCATAAGTAGAGAACATTTAACTGTTCATGAGGTAGATAGCCTGGGGGAAGAAACTGTTCTTGTGCCTTGCTGTTCTGGTGTTTGCGGCTCTGAGGCGCCGGCCAGATGGCAAAAGTTCAAAGATGGGGTGACTTGGATGTGAGGGATCCAGAGTGATTTTCTGAGCCCTTTTCCTCACTCTGGATGTATACAGTTCTTGAAGGGTGGGCAGGGGAGTACCAATAATCCTTTCAGCAGTCCAAACAGTTCTCTGTAGTCTTCTGATGTCTGATTTTGTTGCTGAACCAAACCAGACAGTTATTGAAGAACAGAGGACAGACTCAATGACGGCTGAGTAGAACTGTTTCAGCAGCTCCTGTGGCAAGTTAAACTTCCTCAGCTGGCGAAGGAAATACAACCTTTGCTGGGCCTTTTTAACAATGGAGTCAATGTGATTGTCCCACTTCAGGTCCTGAGAGATTGTGGTTCCCAGGAACCTGAATGACTCCACTGCAGTCACAGTGCTGTTCATGATGGTGAGTGGGGAAAGTGCAGGTGGGTTTCTCCTAAAGTCCACGATCATCTCCACTGTTTTGAGCGTGTTCAGCTCCAGGTTGTTAAGACTGCACCAGACAGCCAGCTGCTCAACCTCTTGTCTGTAAGCAGACTCATCACCGTCCTGGATGAGGCCGATGACTGTAGTGTCGTCTGCAAACTTTAGGAGCTTGACAGAGGGGTCTTTAGAGGTGCAGTCGTTGGTGTACAGGGAGAAAAGCAGAGGGGAGAGAACACATCCCTGAGGGGCACCAGTGTTGGTGGAGCAGCTGTTTGATGTGAATTTCCCCAGTCTCACTAACTGTTGCCTATCTGTCAGAAAGCTGGTGATCCATTGACAGATAGAGCTAGGAACAGAGAGCTGGGTCAGTTTGGTCTGAAGGGCTGTTGGGATGATGGTGTTGAATGCCGAACTAAAGTCCACAAACAGGATCCTCACATAAGTCCCTGTTTTGTCCAGATGTTGCAGGATGAAGTGCAATCCCATGTTGATTGCATCATCCACGGACCTGTTTGCTCGGTAAGCAAACTGCAGGGGGTCCAATAAGGGTCCAGTGATGTCCTTCAGATAAGCCAGAACCAGTTTTTCAAAGGACTTCATGACGACAGACGTTAGAGCCACAGGTCTGTAGTCGTTAAGTCCTGTTATCTTGGGTTTCTTTGGAATGGGTATTATGGTGGAGCGTTTAAAGCAGGAAGGCACTTCACACAACTCCAGGGATCTGTTGAAGATCTGTGAAAAGATGGGGGCCAGCTGGTCAGCACAGATTTTCAGACAGGCTGGTGTAACGCCATCTGGGCCTGGTGCTTTTCTTCTTTTGTTCTTCTTGAAGACCTGGCGCACATCATCTTCACAGATTTGAAGAGCAGGAGGTGTGGAGGGTGGGATTGCAGGATGTGTTAATGGTTGTCTAGGGAGATAGTCAGAATGGGTGTTGGGGGTTTCAAATCTGCAATAAAACTCATTCAGGTCGTTAGCAAGTCGTTGATTAGCCTCAGTGCTAGGGGATGGTGTCTTGTAGTTTGTGATGGCTCTTAGACCTCTCCACACTGAAGTTGAGTCGTTGGAAGAAAACTGGTCTTCCAACTTTTTAGCGTAGGTCTTTTTAGCCGCTTTGATCTCTTTGTTCAGTGTGTTCCTGGCCTGATTGTACAAGACCATGTCCCCATTTCTGTAGGCATCCTCTTTGGCCTGACGAAGATGTCTGAGTTTTACTGTAAACCATGGCTTATCATTGTTGAATGTTAAATAAGTCCTGGTAGGAATGCATACATCCTCACAGAAACTAATATAGGATGTTACAGTCTCTGTGAGTTCGTCCAGATCGGTGGTAGCAGCTTCAAAAACACTCCAATCAGTGAGGTCAAAACAAGATTGTAAATCCTGCTCTGTTTCGCTGGTCCATCTCTTTCACAGTCCTTACTACAGGTTTAGCAGATTTAAGTTTTTGCTTGTAGGATGGTATAAGATGAACCAGACAGTGATCAGAATGTCCCAAAGCTGCTCGTGGAACAGAGTGATATGCATCCTTTATTGTGGTGTAGCAGTGATCCAATATATTACTGTCTCTGGTGGGACATGTAACATGCTGTCTGTATTTTGGCAGTTCACGGGAGAGATTGGCTTTGTTAAAGTCCCCAAGAATGATTAAAACAGAGTCTGGGTGTTGTTGTTCTGTGTCTGTGATCTGATCAGCGAGTTTCTGTAAAGCTGAGCCCACATGCGCTTGCGGATGGATGTAAACACTGACCAGAATGAACGAATGAAACTCCCGCGGCGAATAGAATGGCTTGCAGTTGACAAACTGCATTTCTAGATCAGGACAGCACATCTTCTTTAACACAGTTACATCTGTACACCACCGATTATTGATGTAAAAGCATGTCCCGCCACCGCGCGATTTCCCAGTTGATTCTGATTCGCGATCCGCTCTGAACAGCTGAAAGCCCGGCAGATGGAGCGCGCTGTCCGGTATGGCGTCATTCAACCAGGTTTCCGTGAAACACAGAGCAGCAGAGTGAGAGAAATCCTTATTTGTCCGAGAGAGCAGAAGGAGTTCGTCTGTTTTGTTGGGTAGAGAGCGGAGATTTGCGAGATGGATGCTAGGCAACGGCGTCCGAAATCTGCGCTTCCTGAGTCTGACGAGCACTCCCGCTAGCTTCCCCCGTCTGCGCGTCCTGAAGCGTTTGATCAGCGCCGCCGCTCCTCCGATAACAACGTTCAGTAAAACGTCTGAATAATTAAAATCCGGTAAAAGATCTTGTGGTGTGTTCTGCCGAATGTTCAGCAGTTCATCCCTGGTGAAACTGATCGTGTTTGTTAAACAAAAAACAGGAAAAACGAACAAAAACAGCACAAACACTGGAGAGCCAAGCACCGAAGCAGCCATGTGCGGCGCCATCGAGTCAAATAGATAGATAGATAGATAGATAGATAGACAGACAGACAGAGAGATAGATAGACAGACATAGACAGACAGACAGACAGTTTTAATCAGGAAAGAAATTCAGTGATGATTCTCATACTGCACATGCTAAATCGGCCCCTCATCATTCCTAGAAGCAATCAGGCACATGTGACCATTCCTTCTACAAAAAAAAAAAAAAAAAAAAACCTTTGCCACCATTCCAACAGTACCTCCATTGATGTAGACATTGATGTATTACAGAATTGTGATTTTACAAATTAATAAAGAGCACTTTTCAATAATTAAGTAGATAAAAAATCAGTTTGAGTCTAAAGTGAACTAATTTCCTTCACTCTCACCCTATCTTTCTTACAAACACACACACACACACACACACACAATTATAAAGTCAGTTATATAAAATGTTATATTTGTCTAATTTGAATTTGAAAAGTAAGACTGATCTTAAATACTGAAGTAAGACTGTCTTAATATGGTGCCTATGTTTATGCAACTGGCCTGAGTTCAGTAAAACGTCTCGGTTACGTGCGTAACCCTCATTCCCTGATGGAGGGAATGTAGATGTTATGTTGAACGGGAGTCCAATCATCTCTGAGTTTAAGAGAAAATGCCAATGAAAATTGGCTAGTGGATTTAAAGTACCTGAGCCACTCCCCGTGCCAACGGGTATAAATAGGGCGACAGGTGCATCCACTCATTAGGTTTTACGCTGAGGAGCCGAGAACGTGTCCCGGCAACAGCGACCGGTTTAAAGTTGTGGCATGGGGACATAACATCTCCGTTCCCTCCATCAGGGAATGAGGGTTACGTACGTAACTGAGACATTCACTATCTGTCGGTCACTACGAGTTATGTCGAACGACATATGGGGTCCTATGGAAAACGCCACAACCTGAACACCTTCAAAACCCTGTGGCGCTGCAACTGTCGACAAGCCGCGGTGTTCCACAAATGCTACGCTTAAGGTCGTAACCTTCCCAAAGCCCCAGCGCAAATTCACTGACCTTGGTACCGAAGGGGCCAAAGGGTGAGTACCTCACTGCTGGAGAAGGCCACGCTGCTGTTCGGCCCACACAAAGTTAGTGGAAGAGGTTTCAACCTCCAGAGAAAGATTGCTTCAAATCTTCCCTATTTGTTCTTACAGCTTGGCAAGATGATGGGGAAGCGAGCCTTAGGGAAAAGTCGCTACGGAGACCAGATCCTACCCGTAGGGAGGTGACATGTGGAGATACTGATATAGACTCACCCTGGGGGCAGTACTACATATGGAATGGGTCTCTGAGGCAGGTCCTACCTTAGAGTAGGGATGGAACAGCTGCCAGAAGAGACAGAGTGGGTCTGTCAAGAGAAGACACGGGTTTGCCAAGTGGGAATCCTTACCATGGAAGAATACAAATATGGGATTACCCATAGGGAGTCAACCCATGTGGACACCATATGGGCCTGGCGACAGACTACTCAGCCAAGTCTGACTGCCGAGGGTGCTGGAGGATGCTCGACCAGGGTACGCCAACTAGGGAACTCTACTGGGAGAAGAAAGGCGCTCGCATCCCCGTGTTAATGGTGCAGCAGGCATGACACCCAGCCAGCCCTTCCCGCCAATTACCTGTTACCGAACACACGGGAAGAAACTGGCTTTAGATAAAGGTTGTAAAACCTCACAAAGTGCGCCAGCGCATAGGAGTATGCCACACTCCATGTGGAGTGGGCCCTCACCCCCAGGGGGCATGGCTCGCCTTGGGAATGGTACGCCAAGGCTGTGGCATTCACTATCCACTGGGCAAACCTCTGCTTGGATACAGCCTTCCCCTTCTGCTGACCTCCAAAGCAGACCAGGAGCTGCTCAGAGCTTCTGAAGCTCTGGGTGCGATCCACGTATATGCAAAGCGCTCTTACGGGACACAGCAATGCCAAGGCTGGATGTGCCACCTCCAGGGAATCAGGGGTGTTCTAGGAGGATGTAACCTTCTGGCACCCCTTAGGAAACTAACGATCAGGTCATGCCTCCCCAGGGACTGGCCGTCCACTGCACCGTGATGGGCTGCAATGGCTGCCACATACACTTTCAGGTTGAAGGGTGACAGCCCATGCTCGAACCTTTCTTGCAGGAAAGAAAGCAAGACTCGGTGAGAAGAACCCCAATTTGTGAACAGACTCCACTTCAGAGCAGAGCTCTAGCCTGAGTGATAGTGTCTACCACCACTGGTGGGAAATCACTTAGGTCTGCCGCATCCCATCCAGAAGCCACACGTGGAGGTTCCAAAGATCAGCTGGACCGTCTGGGGATGGAGTCGCCGTTCCCCGGGAAAGGTGAGCTGTCGTGAGAGCCCGTCGGCTGCACGATTTAGTTCCCCCGGGATGTGGATAGCTATAGCGACTTTAGCCTCATCTGACTCCAGAGGAGGAAATGGTGGGCGAGTTGAAACATGCAACATGATAGCAGACCGCCCTGTCGGTTGATTTACGAAACCGCCACAGTGTTGTCCATGCAGACCAACACGTGCATGCCTTGCAACAGTGGCTGAAACCACCGTAAGGCTAAATGCACTGCCAGCAACTCCAGACAGTTGATGTGCCAAAGCGGTCGAGGTCCTATCCAGGACCCTGAAGCTGCCTGCCCATTGCATGACGCACCCCAGCCCATGTTGAGACAACAACATGCCGGGACACTTGTTCTAAGGGTACGCCGGCCCGTAGAAAGGCAAGGTCCGACCAGGGGCTGAATCGGTGGCGACACATCGGTGTGATGGTGACACGAGGTGTTACGCAGTGTCATGCCCATCTCTGGACTCAGGAGTGCAACCAGTGCTAAAGTGGCCTCATATGGAGCAACCCGAGTGTCGTGACTGCGGCTGCGGATGCCATATGCCCCAGGAGCCTCTGAAAGTGTTTCAGTGGTACCACTGTCCTGCCTCTGAACGAACCCAGGCAGTGCTCTCATACTCACTGAGTCTAACTCCAAACCGAGAAAAGAGATTCTCTGCACAGGGGAGAGTTTGCTCTTCTTTCGGTTGACCTGAAGCCCCAACTGACTGAGGTGCCGGAGCACCAAGTCCCTGTCATCACACAACTGCTCTCGGGACTGAGCCATGATGAGCCATAATGTCGTCGAGATAGTTGAGGATCCTGATGCCCACTTCTCAGAGTGGGGCAAGGGCGACCTCCGCAACCTTTGTGAAGACACGAGGGGACAGGGAGAGCCCAAAGGGGAGGACCTTGTACTGCCATGCCTGACCCGCGAATGCAAACTGCAGAAACGGTCTGTGGCGAGGAAGGATCGAGACATGAAGGTACGCGTCTTTCAGGTCAATCGCTGCAAACCAGTCCTGGGGCTGAAGGAATTTGATAATGCATTTCTGCGTCAGCATCTTGAACGGGAGCTTGTGCAGGGCCCATTCAAGACTCGCAGGTCCAGGATAAGTCGAAGGCCACCGCTTTTCTTGGGTACGATGAAGTAAGGGCTGTAAAACCCTGTCCTCATCTCGGCTGGAGGGACCGGCTCGATTGCATCCTTCGCCAGCAGGACAGCAATCTCCTCGCGCAAGACAGAGGCGTCCCGGACTGCCACCAAAGTCTTGAGCTTGCCATTGAACTTAGGAGGTCACCCGGCGAAATGAATCGCGTAACCGAGTCGGACCGTCCGAATGAGCCAGCATGAAGGGTTGGGCAGCACAAGCCACACCTAAACTCTGTACAAGTGGCACCAAAGGGACAGTCGACATAACCGCAGTGGTGCAGCGATGGGGAATTGTGTCGGATGGCCCAGAAGGCATCGCGTTCCGAGTCATCACAGCCACACTCCTTGTGTTCCCGGAGAAACTGGCCAGAGATGCGTGGAGAGGTGTTGCGTCTCCGACCCACGACCTCTTGACCGCTGGCGAAAGGGGGTGTCGTGTGAGAGAATGAGGAGGCATTCATCACTCATCGTCAACCCGCGAGCATTGCAACTCAGAGGAAAGGGAAATTGCTCTTTTATTGAAAAAGTGGGTGACGCCGGCCATTGGACCAGTGGCGGAACAGAAAGAAACAAAAAACTGTGGATTCTTCACCCGGCCTTCCTCCAGGGGAAGGAGCGGCGCTGTGTCTGCCAGCTCCTGAAAAGCAGTCTCCCACATCTCCGAGTTGCCCGTGTCAGGGCTGCTTAGTCGTCGTCTTAGAGGACTTCACAGGCAGGAGTGACACAGAGGGCGCTGCTATCCGACACGGGGCTCGACGCACCGGCCTCGAAGAACTCTCAGCAAGGGGTGGAGCTGGTTTGGAGGACACAGGGACGACGGAATGGTGGCAACAAGAGGATCACGTCGGGGCGAGATGTGCTGTATGGCCTCAGTCTGCTGTTGTTCTGTCATGACAGCGTCGCTGCAGAGGACAGCCTAGGAGATGGGAGTGTTGCGAAAGTGCACTTTGTCAACATCTCTCATACTGACTAGGCTTAACCAGAAATGGCACTACTGGACCACAAGAGTGGACATCGCCTTCCCGAGGGTCTGCGTCGTGACTTCCGTCACCCGGAAGGGTGAGGTCAGTCGCCGTGCACAGCTCCTGCATCAACTTCTAGTTGGTTCTACCCTCATGCTTTTGTTAAAGACTTGGCTTGGTGAATTTTTAAGATAGCCATGGCATGCAGGGCAGAGGCAGCTTGGCCCGCAGCACTGTAAGCCTTGGCAGCAAGAGCGGCCGACAGCTTACAGGCTTTGGACGTGAAATGCGGGCTATTCCTCCCAGTGGTGGCATTTTGCGGACACAAGAGCACTGCAATCACACTTTCCTGCTGGGGAATGTCGACGCACCCCTAGCTGCCCCGCCATCGAGGGTAGTGAGGACAGAGGAATGAAATGAGCTGCTTCTGGCCGTAAAAAAGGGGCCATCCATGACTACATCACTTCCCCATGCACATCGGGGAAGAAATGAACCAGAGCAAAACGCGATAGCAAGCCGCGCTCTACACCGAGAACCAATCGAACAGCCATGAGCACTCAGGGCTGGGCGGTGCATTCACCTCCAGCCTGATGCTCACAACTGCCCGGGCAAGCATGGCTGTCAACTCTGGGTCCAATTCGGCAGTGGCAACAACACCCGAGGGGGGCAGCCCCGCCAAATCTTCATCCACAGAAGCTAATAGCCCATCCCCGATGCTGCAATCGACATCTGATCCCTGGCAGCAAACCAAATGACCCTTTGGGACTGCCATAAGACAGCCCAGCAAAATCACCCAGGAGTTGCACAGGACAAACACTGCGGGTAAGAGGTATGTGGGGCGTGGCCCGGCGGAGAAGCTCTCACAGTCACCTTCAAATCTCCCAGTGCACTAGCCGGCGGTCCTCTGCTCATGGCAGAGAAACCGGAACGGGTAGTGACAGAGGGGTCTGCTCCTTTCCCTTTAAGAAAGGAGAGACGCAATGGCAGCGTTGCCACGGTCACACATGCAGTTCGTGCATGAACCATCCACGAACGCGTCTTCATAGTGCTGAATGCCCAGATACGGAAGACAACGCTCGTGGCCGTTGTCAGAGAACAGGAAACGACCGCATCCAGAATGACGCGGAGGAAATGGCGTCTTTAAAAAGACACGAATCGTCCGTGATATGCTCTTTTAGGAAATCTGTTCTCTTAATTGAAGCGCCCAGGTGAATCATTGAAAGGGACACCCCTGTTTGTGCTGTACCGCAAACCAAAACTTTCATGTCATACTAAGCGTAACCTATCTTTTAATATGTAATGTGATCAGCAGAGGGAGAATTATAGTGAAACGAAAGCACTTTCATACAACCACCCGGCTCCGAAGCAAAAATCTAATGAGTGGATGCACCTGGCCGAGGCGGTTTCCTGAGGCCGAGGCCGTTCCTGAGGCCGAGGCCGTTCCTGAGGCCGATGAGGCCCCCAATGCCGAGGCCATTCCCGAGGCGGTGCCCGAGGCGGAGGCTGAGGCGGTTCCCGATGCGGTGGCCGAGACGGTTCCTGAGGCCGAGGCGGTCTCCGAGGCCATTCCCGATGCGGTGCCTGATGCCGAGGCGGTTCCCAATGCAATGTCCAAGGCCGAGGCGGTGCCCGAGGCTGATGCGGTGCCCGAGGCCGAGGCGGTTCCAGATGCAATGGCCGAGGCGGTGCCCAAGGCAGAGGCGGTTCCCGATGCAATGGCCGAGGCGGTGCCCGATGCGGTGCCCGAGACGGTTCCTGAGGCCGAGGCGGTCTCCGAGGCCATTCCCGATGCGGTGCCTGATGCCGAGGCGGTTCCCAATGCAGAGCACCTTCAAGTCTCCACACGCCTTCCAGAGCATCTTCACGTCGCCGCAGGGCCTCCGGAATGGCAGGTTCCGTTCTGGCCGCTCAAGTGGCGGGTTCCTCCCTGGCCATCAGCACAGCCTGCTCCTCACTGGCTTCCCAAATGGCAGGTTCCGCCCTGGCCGCTCAAATGGGGGGTTCCTCCCTCGCCGTCTGTACAACCGGAACTGACTGATCCTCCGTGGCCACCTGAACTGCCTGGTCCCTCGTGGCCCCCTGGACTTTCAGGTCCACCCTGGCCCCCTGAACTGACTGATCCACCTTGGCTACCAGTGGAGCCATTGCTTCCTGTCCCTGTTCCCCTACACGGGCCTGGCCCTCCATCCCTCCCCCTGTTCTACTGCCACCAGTCCACCTCCCTCCTGGTCTCTTTGTTCTTTGGTTTGTTTTTTCTTGTTATTGTTCTGAGGAGCATCTGGAAGCTGCTCCTTAGAGGGGGGGTAGTGTCACAGTGTCTGGTTTGTGTTCCCTGGGTGTCCACTAGAGGTCTCACTTTCCCAGATCGTCACCCCACTTCAGGAACTGCATTTCACACAAGCCTTATCTGGACTAATCACTGCTCATTGCACACAGCTGTTCCCACTCACATTGTTTGCACCTGTCTATAAATACCCTGTTTGTTTCTGTCATTGTTATGGAGTCCTTGTTTCATGTCTCCCTTTGTTTCGTGTTCCTTGCCACTGTTATGTTTCTTGTTTTGGACTGCTCTGATGGAAATTGACCTTTTGCCTGTCTGGATTTCGATTTTGGATAACCCAATAAACACTGCAATTGGATCTACCTGTTTGTGTGTGCGTGTCATGACAGTAGTGACCGACAGATAGGGAATCACAGATCACAGAAGTAGGCTATTATTAAATTTCAGTGTCTTGATTTTGATTAAATTAATATTTTGTAGTTCAAATGTATTGTAATGATTAACCAAAACATAGTTGTTGCTTGTTACTTGAAAAAAAGTATCTTCCAATTACTTTTTTTTTACAGGCAGTTTAACTTATTAAATAACTTGTCTGCTTGAGAATTTAGTGCAAAACATTACAGGACACTGACAAAAACTTTCATTGCAACAATATAAGACTGTGGTTTTTAACACTGATCAGTGCAGCCATATGATAATGAACATTGTACATGTAAACATTTGTTGTTTAGCAGTGATAGATAGTGCAAGGATTTTATTTGTGCAACTTTAGCAAAAGAGTTTCAATGAATTTGTGTGTGTGTGTGTGTTAGTCCAATCCTTTTGTATTGAGGAGCATGCCCATAGACAGCTATGAGGTCACCGAGGTCCAGACCTCTGTATTTTTATGAGTTACTTTGTGAAATAATTGCCTAATATACTATTAGCCTTCCTTTGTGCTTCAAAGATATTGCACAGCAATACTTCAGTTAGCGGCAATTAAGTGCGAGATAAGATGCAAGTAGCCAAACATTTCATATCTGACAGCTATTTTAACATAGAAATGTTAAACAACTGACAAAAATAATCAGGAATGCAATACTTATATATTAAAATACTTAATATAAATAGTATTTGAGTTAATATTTAAATGTAAAAGTCATAATTTAAGTTAGGGGGAGTAAAGCCGTCGTCTCCTGTGGCTACAAGGCAAGAAACCAGATGTGCTCGCAGATAAGCTTGCAGTAAGAGGCTTACCAAAACAAAGTTACTGGGTTCATCTTCTTCACATTTCCTTGGTTGATAGATGCACCGGAGACCTGATTATAGCACTTAAAACCTGGAACAGTCAGATTTTCATGATATGTCACCTTCAAGAGAATATGCTAATTCGGATGCAGCAACACTGCAGGAGCTGTATGTAAGATTTTGACTGTACTAAATCCCAAACATAACATAATATGTTTGCAGATATTTAAGAAAAATGCTAATACTTGTTTATCTGAAAAACAATGCTGCAGTCAGTTATTTTACTTTGAAAATGTGTGTTCTGGCCCGGAATGTCAGTGTTTGTTTTGGTTTGTGAAATCTGTTCACTGCCAGTTTACCCAATTGTATTTCGGTCTCCCGGGTTGCCAGTTGAGGAAAACACAGCATATTTAATTTCATTCATCATCAAGTGCACTCATTCCTGTTGTGTTGTCAATCTGGTAACCTGTCAAGTCTGAGGAGGAGGGGCTGGGTGAAAAAACCCTCCCAATATTTAGAATTTTGGACTACAATACCTAGTTCAACCACTCTGTGTCAATTCCTCAACTAGAAAGGGCATTTCCACTGCCTAGTAGACTTGAGCATTGAGCGCAACTTAGTTGGCAATTTAAAAGGAAAACTAACTACGTTAAAGTACTATTGACCAGTCTTGCAGCATTCAAATATCTAAATATTTTTTTCTCCAGAACGCGCATACGACAGTTAGCGGAAGCTAGAGATTAAGGACTATAATGTTTCTAACTTGTTCTTTCTCTTGGAGTGCTTGAAATAATTTCAGTTTCCTTCAGTATTTCTTGCCTTGCTCAGGATACTCCACTCGCTAAATGTTCTAGCTCTGAGCACACTATTCTTGGCCAGTCCTACACTGTTTATGGTGGATTTACCTCTTTCGTCTTTACTTTCAGAAAATATCATAGAAAAAATAGTTTTGAAAATATCCAATATGAATTGATTAGAGATCTTTTTTTTTTTTTTTTATCATAATGGCTTTTGTATTTTTTATATTTAATTCTGCCTTTATAATGTGTTGTATAAATAAATAAAGTTAATTACTTTCTCATGTGACTGTAGGGAATTTGACAATTAACAAATCATTCATAGAGTCATTCAAAAGATTAATTCAAAATAAATAACTTGTCACTACAATTAGTGGGTAAAGTTTGTCATGAATTCCGCTGCATTATTAACTGGTAACTATAATAGTTACTATTGGAAACAATAATTGGCTTTACTATATGCAGAATCACATTAATATTATTGTTTCTCTAAATACTGATGAAAATGGACCAGAAAATGAACCACACAAAGGTTTCTTAAGTCAAGAATCACATGAGAGCTGAACTGAATCATGCAAAGACAAATATTTATTGCTTAATATTCTAAAACAACAAAATCAAATGTATTGGATTTGAAATAACAATTTTTAGTAAACAAAAATTGAAAATGTTAGAATATATTACATGGCATGACTGGGTAAACAGCAGTACAGTAAGCACAGGGCATGCAAACATTTTAATTTTCACACAATTTTTTTTTTGTGTGGACATATTTATTTTTCATGTAATAACATATTACGATCATAGTACAGACTTTAATTTGGTACTGATGTCTGAATGATGCAGTTCAGTGAAAGATACAGTCAGAAAAGTGCACAAAATCACAGACGATATATGATCTGATGAGAACATAGAAGTCACTTAAAATAAATCACAGGGAAACTCTTGTTGTTTACTTTTGGATATTGAAACTTGTAATGGAGCTCTTCTATTATGCATGTTGGCATGTATGACTGCACAGGTGATGGTGGTTTTGAGAGCTTCATACTCTTGTTTTGACAATGTTAGTATGCTGAGCACAGATGTGGAGTCCCGTTGATGGATGGGAGCGCTGGTTGAGCCCTTTCTGTAAGGCTCATCGTCCAATTTCCACATGATATAGACATTGCCAAGTTTATGGCTGGTGACCTCACACACCCAAGAGAATCTGTCTGTGTCAGTAGAATCAGGTTTGTAAATGAAAACACTGGGTGTCAGTCCATCTGAATTAAAAAGAGTGATAAAAATTTATTAAAAAATCAAACAGAAGAATCAAATAATAGTGGATAACAATGGTTTAATTTCAGTGTATCACAGGGCATTTTAAATATGCTTGCATTTTCTGTCAGACAATGCAATTATGCTCAAACTTTCATCATCTATGAATGCACACAGAGCCACAGAGTTGATTATTTACCTCCTTTATCGAAACTGATCTCCTGCTTGATCTCTCTGTTGTTATTTGGGTCATGAACGGTGCAGGTGACCGGTTCACCATCAAACCATTTATTTGCATCAACAGTGACTTTTTGGACTGCTATAAACTGTGAAGTGTCCAGAGAAAAGTATATATTTCCTGATACATATTCATTCTTTACTTTGCATGCCACTGAAGCTTTTTCCGCTGACTGCCATTTATCTCCAGTAACAACAGCTTCCAAGACAACTTTATCATTGACACATAATTATCTCTCAATTGGTGGCTTCAGCTCCAGTGAGAACTTTTCTACAAGGAGTAAGAAAAAAACAAGAACCAAGCTCAGGGTTGGCCTTAGATGATCTACTGAAATTGAAACAGTTTTACAGACGTTTATAGATAGTGTGGCATTATCATATAATATTTGAAAGATGTAAATGACAGTAAGAGCCAGTGATATAAAAGTTACATTTATCCTGTTTTCTTAAACCTCTGTGCTGCGCTGGAAAAGAACTGTTCAGAAAATGTTTAGAGTCAATAAAATGTGTTTAACCTCAGCGAACTGTAATTGTTGCTGCAACAGGCATGTTTTATTGTCAAATTCCAATAGACTGCACTGAATAGATCATATTCAATATATTCAACAGTTTACATATCTAGTTATTGTGACTGTATAGTTTTTATCTGAAAATCATGAAAATCCTTCAAATAAAAAATACTCCAAACAATGTGTTTTAGATTTAAAAAAGCAAGGGTTTACTAACCAAACCGGGTTTGATACTGTGCAGAAAACAGAAGAAACAGCAGAGGCCACAGAAGACACATGATTCTTTTCCTGCTGGAAATACTGGAACACATTCACAGCTGAATTAGTCGTCATTAAACTACTTTAAACAATGACCAAATCAGGCCAACTATTGTGAAGCTTGGATCAAACACTGTGTGATCAAATTTGAGGACTACCACAATGTTTATTTACAAAAAAAGCTCAATTTAGTTTCATTACTGCAACAGGAATTTAAACAAGAACTGTCTGTCAGCATATCTGGGTTAAGAAAAAACATTTTTCCATTTTCCTACCGTCATGTGCTTCAGTCTCCTTCACAGTTTATTTGGTCAGAAACAGTTTATATACTTTTCTTATTCATATTCATTGATTTTAGAACATAGACACTCTGAATTCATTGGGTAAGCAATGAACAGATTACCATAATTCCTCCTACTTCTGTTTTCCATGGATGTTGATGGGTGTACTTCTTTTCAAGACCAATTGTCAACAGTAAGATGAAAATCATAAGGGAGTATGAACACAGCAAACTCTGTGTGTGGTTGTGCACATACACAAGGAAAAACTATATATATAAAAAACTATTATAATGATTTATAATAGAACATTACTTTATGACAAGCCCAGCAATAATATGAGTGGAAGAAGACTTTTGTATTAAGTTATCTGAGGCTCTTAATATCAACAATATCCAATAAGGGTTTTTTTCCAAAGGTTGTAATAAATTTCTAGTTTCTGTAAGGTTTTCATCAGGTACAGCGTGTGTTTGCTGATATAAACTCTTAGAACAGCAGTCAACAGGCACCTGAAACATTAAAAGTTAGATTTATTTCTTTTTGTTTAGAGAATATTGTATCACTGTAAGTTTCTGCACATAAAAATACACCATGTAAATCATTTCATTACTGCATTGTTATTAGAAAACTATATTTAGATATTATTATGCTTGAGTGTAGTTACTTACCTGTAATTGTTGCCATCAGATTTATCTGTATAAGCTTAAATTCTTTCATTTACTGTTTATATATATATATATATATATATATATATATTTTTTTTTTTTTTTTTTTTTTTTGGTAGTATTTACAATATACAGTATTTAAGGGCCTGAGAACCAATGGTGTAAGGAACCTTTTGGAATTGTGATGCCCCTCCTGATACAAAATTTGGCACGCACATGTATGTAATGTCCCAATACCTACGAATCTATCTAATGTCCCAATTCCTACAAAGTATCTCGGAACGAAACCTATGATAAGGCTTCGCTTGACAGGAAGTCAATTTCCTCTGCAATGTTTGTGCAGATTTTGTCATTTTCAGGCATCATACTTTTAACAAACTCCAACAGTTTTAATCTGATCATCTTCACATTTGCTAAGTGTTATACTATAAGGCCTTGATGTTTTGCAGTGAAAGAGGAAATTTGTGTAACTCAGGCAGACAATGTCTGATCTGCCACAAACTTCCTGGTTTGATAAGAGTACGGTCCTGAAGACATTTACATGCAAATATTCAGTTGTAGTCACTAATCACCACCTGCTGGTAAAAGGAAGTGACACGTACAACACTGTAATGACACCAAGCCACATTGAAAGTGTCTGCAGGTGTTAGCATAGGATAGCAACATGCTATAAACATGCCAAAACATGTTGGGAACACTTAGCTAAATGCATGCTATTAATACAATGAAACCGGAAGTTGTAACTCAGGCATGAAATATCTAATCTGCCCCCAAACTTGTTTGATAAGAGTCCTTTCCTGAACAAATCTATATGGCAATATTCAGTTATAGTGCCACCTGCTGGAAACAGGAAGTGACATGTTTAACACTGTGATGCACACCTAGCAACAAATTCAATTGTGTTATGTGCTAAACATGCTAACAACACTTAGCTAAGTGTTAATGCATGAAACAGTAAGCTGTGGCACAAGCATACAAAGTCTAATCTACCTCAAACCCCACTTTTGATATTAGTCCTGGTCTGAAGACAGCTACATGACAAAATTTAGATATAGCCATAGCGCCACCAGCTGAAACAGGAAGTGTGGCATAAATAGAAGTGTTCTTTTTGTCAATGTTGTTAGCTTTAATACAGTATATATAATTTACAAAAAAGACTACACTTATATCCTCTGAAAACAAGAATGAAGAAATGATTAAAAATGTGCTCTGATTGGTCAACTGAACAAGCCTGTTGTGATTGGCACAGAGAGGAGTCCTTGAGCCAGTTAGCCAGCGCTACTATTGACAAAGCACCTTTACATAATACAATAATATAGTGCACCAATCCGTTCTTATAATAATGACATAAAATACAAAAACACTTCTGCAAGTGAATTGTACCCACAGCTAAAGTTTAACTGCTAAACTGTGAACACTTAAAACAATAATGGTGGGTACATTAGCCAAATGCTAATGTAACTATCTGATGAAACAATACAGTTTGTAAACCAAAATATGTCTACTGTAATGTTTGAAGAACGACAGACAAAAGATGCTCTTTCTTCTTTCGGCTTGTCTCTCCCACTTGAACTCTTTTAACTGTCGGTGAAGCAAAACAAACAGCAGCTTCACAATGATTATAAAGTCTGTGTGCTACACTACATTCTTTATGTTAAACGAAGTAATTAGAACAACTTCAGTCTACATTAATCAACACATTCTTAGGAAACAGCTGGTTCACAGCCAATTATCAGAACTACTTCAGGATGACAGTAATATTGTGCATTACCTGGAAAACTAACACAAAAATGTAATATTTTGAGCACTCAATTGAAAATATACACATAACGTATCAATCATACTTACAGGTTGTGTTTCAGAGAGCTTGTTAGTCCATATTAAGATGATTTGAAGCCAATGAAGATAAAAGCCAAGATCTGAAAAGCAGTCCTTGATGAAATGACATGCACAAAACAAAAGATTGGAACTGTATTTCTGTGGTATGCGCTCTAAAAACATAACCCATTCAGGACATTTGTGATGTAAGAATGTACAGGAATAATTCAGATATCAATCAAGTCCTGAAGACATCAGATTTTATCTAATAGCCTATATCGCTTTACCTCAAACATTGTTTTCCTGCTCCTTTGTATTCAAAGTCAAAAATAAAATCAGATGAATCAGACCTAGAGCCGTGCATTTCAGCCCGGGACCGACGTGCCCCTTCTTGTTTTAGGCCGGGCTTTGGGACAATTTTCACAACATAGATGAGACGCAGACTGGGCCTCGGGCCTGTTTTAGTCTCTCCTTGTTTTTATATTTTAGACATCCATCAATTAGTGATGACAGAAATGGCTGCACTGGTGGAAACAACACGAGACCGTGCTAATGCGACTGTCACGAGCGGCCCGCAGCAGCAGCGCAGGTGAAGAGGATCTCCTGTTGAATCTGCTGCATCAGACCTGAAGGTTTGCTGATCTGAAGATCATCTACTGACTGTGATGGTTTTTGTATGTGTGTGTAGAGAAAATGAAGGAATGAAATGCTTCCCACATGCAGTGATAAGGGTTTTCTCCAGTGTGGATCCTCTCATGTGTTTTCAGGTGAAAGATTCTCTGCTCTTCTTTTCTTTAAATCTTTCGCTTTGCTTTGCGAGCAACTCAAAAGCTTTTCTCCAGTTTTGAGATGAATGTTTTCCTCAACTTCACTCAATTCTTGATTTCATTTCATTCATCCTATAATGTTTAAAAAAATTATGATTTGAAGAGCAATGTGTAGAAAGTTTCAGGGATGTATAATTTATAAAAATGCATCTAAATGATCCCAATTTTGTATTGCAATTGACTACACTGTTGTTACATCAGGGTTCATTTTTATGTCCACATTTCACTGCTTTTACTTTTATTTAGAGTTGATCGAAGAAAGCAAGGAGAATTAAGAATTGTGGGAATTAATAATAATCTACAATTGAAGTGTTTAATGCATGCTTTTTTTTTGTTTTTGAGCGGTTACACGAGCCTGTGTGAAGAGATGTGCTGGTATATGTGTGAGTAATTTCTTGGAGAAGGTGTGAAAGGACTGGGTCTAGAGAGCAGGTTGTAGGTTGGCTGGAGAGGAAATGTGTCTCTTCTTCTTCCTCAGTGAGGGGACAGAAGGAAGAGAGGAGTTTAATCAGAGGATGTGGTTGGGTTGAGTTCCTGTGTGAAAACTGACTGCTGTTGGGTTTAGATGGTTTTTGATGACAATGTCGAGTCACACTAAATGGCTTAAGCTTACGATCTTATTTAAACGTACAATATTAAACTCGCATTAAATTGTTACATTGCATTTCTGAAACTTACATGACGCATCAGGCTTGTTTAAGTCCTTGGTGGTACAAATGCATGCACATAGTAACTGGTTTATTTCCAAGCTGAACACGCAGTGCTGTTTGGTGTTTATGGTTTGATGTGGCAGGGAAAGAGGAAGGACACAGAGAGACAGAGAAAGTTTATGACCCAAGTTAACAGTAGGTGACAGTAATGCACTGACTAGTACAGTTTGCAGATAAAAAGAAAGAAGTGGGTCTCTGGCTCACTGGGTCACAATGCAGGCACAATGTTGAAGAAATCTGATGTCTTCAATTTATCAATCCAAACACTTCGAATAAAGAAATATAATTGCAACTGAAAACTAATATGCTACTTATAAGTTGTAGTAACATCACACAAAATACACAGAAACAAATATCTGTGGCTTTAAAAATATTTTATTCATTAGCAGAATTTCAGCAATCGGCTTTAACACCAACATTTCAAGGTTTTTACAACCAATTTTGGTATCACAACAAAAACAATGGAGTGGAGCGGGGATTATGTCAAAAGGGAAGACTAATTCACCATGGGTTCCCTCAAGATCTTCCTGTGAGGTTTTCAGTTTATTATGAGTTTATTGTATTTATTGTAATAAATGACTACATGAGAACATTTGGGGTGTGTGCCATTTACGTTACAGAACAAAACATCAGAGTATTGTCGGATTAGGATTACCACAGACCTTATTTTACTCATAAATTGAAAAACCCCATAGGAAAACCTTGAGGGACCCCAGAGAAAATTAATCTCCCAGGTTTGGACATAATCCCTGCATCACTTCAAGGGAACTATAGTTAAATATTTTAAGAAAAAAAAAATATTATATATATATATAATAATAATAATAATAAATATATATATATATATATATATATATTCAATGATATTTTTATTATTATTAATATTATCATTAATAAGTATAAGTAAATAATATATAAAAACAGCCTTCAAATATTTGTAAAATCCTTTAAACAATTCCAGTGAAATGCTAGTAAATAATAAAGAAAAAAGAAACACATTTCATAAAACGAGTGGCAGGTCTAGAGTGCTTTGGTTCGAATTCTTGGTCCAAATTTGATTGGCGCGGAAATTTTTGGTTCCCAACCATGGAATGTTTGCATGGAAAGAGTCACAGCTGTTGCTAGGTAACAACTATGCAGAAGATGGCAACATTAATGGACGCTTCGATTTGGTAATACGTATTGAGAAAATTTAGATTTAGTCTCAAAAGCAGAAAGAATGAACGGCACATGCATCCATTTGACATGAATGATAATTTTCTATTTATTTCCATTCTAATTCTATTCTTTAAAATCTTTTTGTATTCTATTTTATTTTAATTTATTATGCAATTACATATATAAGACCTCTAACACTTGCTCTGTTCTTTTTCTATTCTATCTGTTTTCTTTTTATTTATGATATTATTTAGAAGCCCTTGCTATGTGGACTGCTTTGAGCTAACTGAGACTTGTTAAAGCACTTGTATATCATCGCTCTTTTGTAAGTCGCTTTGGATAAAAGTGTCTGCTAAATGAATAAATGTAAACGTATGTAAAGCAAAGGGTTCAAAAGAACATGGCAATCAATTACTTCAACCAAAAGTGAAATATCAATTCTCTCTGCTCACAGTAAGTCAGTCAGGCATATCAGGAAAGCACGTCAGTAAAAACACAAATACACAGTTTGACAATTTCATACAGAAGTGAGTGACCTTGTAAAACAGCATTCACATCAGATGTGAACCGTACCAGAGTTCGCTTGACCATGCCCTAGAAGACCATCCTTTTAAGATGGACTCGGTTACAGTTTGCGAGTGCACACCTGAGTTCAGTAAACAGTGTTCATACTATACAAAACAAACCCAGGTGCACACTGGCACAAAAGTGCTAGTGTGAAAGATATGATGCACTGATCTATTCTGACATACAGAATCAGATTCCTTTGTTTCCGTCTGGTGCTATTGTTACCACTATGACAGTCACTGCAGTTTCAGATTCAGTCTCAAAACAACTGTCGCTCCTGAAACTTATCAGTGTGTACCTGGCAGCATGTTAAAATACATCTTTTATTCAAATTGTGAATAGGTTATAAAGAGCTCTCCCTTTATAACCACCGAAGCTGTACAGTTTTGAGCACATGTTCATGGAGTTCTGCACTTGAAAGAAAACTCCTGTTATAATGAGTGAAGCTACCTACACTGCACAATGAGTCTCTTGTTTTCATTGTCTTTATACTTTATAATCAAAGGATACACGGGTGTGTGGAACAAAAACTTTGGCATTTTGAGCAATGTTGAGCAGATTCTGACTTAACTTTGGCAAAAGTGGTAAAACATTCCACAGACAAGTCCGTGATTGGCTCCAATGCTCAATGCTTCAAAAAACTAATAAAAAGAAACACTGTGCTCACAGAGATACTGAACGCACAGAAGCCTATCAGTGGGAACTGAACTAACCCGGTACATTTGTAAAATGCCAGTACTGACTTGGTACCAATACTTTTGATAATTCTAGTCAAAACTTTGAGAGTTACTTGAACCAGCTCTTTCAGGTCCTGAGTGGTGCTTTGGCCGTGCACCTTGCATCATCACCCAGGATCTAAGGTCAGAATTTGTAAACAAGCTTGACTAGTTCCTCACTGCAGATTGACTCAAATAAACAGTTTCTTTAAGAATAGGACATCACAAGTATCTGGCGTCAAATCTCCCCCAATGGACTCACTTTGAGGAACATATCGCCAAACAGCTCTTTGATCAGACTATTCAATTGGTTACTGGTACGATTTTCAAATCATTACACCAGAAGAATGGGAAGAGCGTGTCAGTAAAGGTGGTTGTGAATGTGTGTAGATGTGTGTTAGTTACAGGATCAGAGAATGACAATGTTCCTCTGTCATAGTCCAGATACACTCTCACCCTGTCCAGCCTCTGTTTAACCGGAAAACCAAACCGCTCATCCAGTCCGTATTGCATCCACCAGACCTCAGTGTTAAAGAAAACAAGTCCCTTCCTCTGGTTTGATGCTGTAGTTACTCCAACACTCCAGTACAGACTCTCTTTAACCTCCACGTCCCAGCAGTGTGTTCCTGAGTTAAACCCCTCTGAACCCAGAACACAGGCATACTCGTCGAATCTCTCTGGGTTATCTGGAAATAGTTGACTGGTCAAGCTCCATCTCAGACTGGTCAGATCATCAGACAGGATGAGACATGGATGAGCCGTGTTTGGATCCAGGATCACAGCAGCTGATGGGACACAATCAACAGATGCTTTTATTCAGCATGTTCTTGTTTCATGGCTCATTTTGGTGCAGTAGCTCAGCTGATACTTCACACATAATTCTAAAATCTGTAAAACTTTCATTCATCATTGTGTAATGGTGTGTTCACACCAAACGCAAATTGAATATGCGCACTGCGTCACTCGCTCTAGATTGCTCGCGGGATGTTTTTCACCTCACTTGCGCAAATAATCAACCATGGTGAGGATGGGTATGATCGCTGCTTTTTATGCTTATATTCACATCTTTGCATTGACTTTGTATGTAACCTACTCGCACAAATAATTACATTTGCATTTGCGCATCACATCACTCGCTGTAGATTACTTGCGGTATGTTTTATGCCAGTTTATTGGATAGTCTGATAAAAGAGTTGTGACAACCCCCCATCTCCACCATCCACAATTTTGATTCTACTTTGATGTTTGCCAAAAGATTTGGCAACACATTCCCTCAAAAAGACTCCATTGGGGGAGATCTGACACCAGTTAAAGGTCCAATTCTTGAAGAAATTGTTATTTTGAGCCAATCTGCGGTGAGGAACTGTTCAAGCTTGCTTACAAATTCTAGTCTGAATTTCTGAGTAATCAACATGGTGTGGATAAATATGATTGTTGTTTTGTACCTGTTGGGGAAGTCCCAAAAACGCCGGAAAGCCAAACGCAGATGTGCCTGGGTTCGCAGCACCATACAGAGGCACACACAACTCGATTAATTTCAATGTCTTCTCCAGACGGCTATTATAATTTGCTCCCCCATTTTCTGATACAGCTGGACGTTTCAATAAGCTCTTCGCTGACTGGCTTGCGTGAGAATGCATCAGGCAAATTTTCAGGTCGCCTGGTGCAAATTGACCTCTGTTTGTGTCTTTGCATTGACTTCGTATATAATCTACTAATGCAAATAATTACATTTGTGTTCGGTGTAACCATAAGAGCACAGATCATCTGCAGACTCACTGTTCTGGACGATGTCCTGCATCTTCTCCCAGACTCTGAAGGGCAGGTTTCCCAAGTATCGTGGCACATGAATCAGAGCTCCAGAAGGAGTCTGTGGATCCGGCTGTGATGAGATCTGGACTCTGGAAGAACATTCAGGATCAGAACTGAAGTGACTTTGGATCAGAAGCAGAGAGAGAAAAGATCACTCACCTTTCCATCGAGACTGGAAACTTCTGCAGAACAAACACACCATTGATCATCAACAACTCAATCAGTTAATCAATCAATCAATCAATGATCTGAAATCAGACCTTCAGAAAGCGGACATCACTGGCGTTCATCATCTCCTCCATGTCTCTGATTGACTGTGAAAGAGCTGAGATATGTCTGTTGATTTCATCCAGCTTCTCCTTCATCATCTGTTTCTTCTGCTCCTCTTCCTCTCTCAGTGCAGTGATTGTAGCAGCTTCTTCATCTCTGAGGAACTGATGAAGCGTCTCAAACTGCTGTTTAATCTGACGCTCCGTGTGATCAGCTTGAGACTGAAATCAAAGACATGACTGATTCTGAAGCAGCATGAAGAGGGAATGAGTAAATGTGGGTTAGCACAAAATTCTACTGTGTTAAATGGCTTAAATGCAGGAATATACTACACAACTTTTGCCTTGATTTCTCCCCAATATACAGTGCAAAAAAGTCGACGCTAGTTACAAAAAGTCAAACTCCATCTGCAGATTAGGGTTGAAAGATTCCACAGAATATAGCATAGTGTTTATTGGTTGCAGATGTAAGGTCCAGGCACTCGGCCCAAGGAAGGTGCTGGATGAAGGGCGTTTTCTGTCTTTCAGCGCGTAGAGTTATTCAATTTAGGTTAAACTCAAATCGGACTCCATTTTATTATCTAATCTGAATAAATTTTATTATGACCTCGAATTTAGGTTGAAAGGCAAATTGGTTGTTTGTCGGTCTCTAATTATTATTTTTATTCTTCCGACATTTGATTAATCTAATTTAACTCTTTACTTTATTTTACTCGTTCATTAGGAATCTATGTCGCTCAGGGTGCCCGTCGCACGACGGCCGTTCTTCTACGTGTGCCCCACGATCACAAACTCGCCAGTCTAAACAGTAGCCAGAGGTTATGACTAGTAGTCCCCCTCAGCTACCCATGTACAACTTAGTTAAAGCTCAAAACAATAATCAGCGGTTATGCTAACACTACCTGCCTAGCAATCGTCGGAAATGTAACGCCCCTTTTTATAATCGTGAGCATCATCTTTCAAAATAAATGTAAAGAAAGTCTTGCTCTCTTTCTCGCTCTCGTACACATGCAAAACTCCAATTTTGAACATTCAATACCAAATACTTAAACTAATAACATACTTAGAGTAGCTGATTCAGAAGAGCCAGATAGTCACAGAAAAGTCGGAATGATCTCCTCTCCTAGGTTCACGAAACGGTCATCCATAAAATGCGTTGCTGTTCTGTTGTCTTAATCTTAAAGATTTCTACAAATGCATCTACTTTCGAAAAGGCCAAATAAAGTGCTTTTGCTTTCTCCTAGATACACACAGAATCTCCCTGACGTGGCTGCTTCAACTCTAACTGCGGTTACTGAAACCATGCCTTCTTTCTTTGCATAAACATTTGGGCGACATTAAGCAAATATGTCCACGTAGTGACGTAGACATGTGGAGGCCTGTACAATTGAGCCATTTTAGGAGGTGTGGCTTAATTTTTATAAAGAATTTCTCTTTGGATTTGAGACTTTAGTCTTTGCAACATTACAGATCTTTATGCACCAAGAGCTCGTAACACTCCAAAGAGAGAGGAAAATTTTTAATTGCATCATATGACCCCTTTAAGATGGTTAAGATTCTATCTGTCTTAAGATTCTATCACTTTATTTATTTAAATGGGGAATCACATCAATTATCACTTGTGTGTCAGGGTGCCACAAGGATCTGTCCTAGGTACTCTGCTATTTTCAGTATACAGTACATGTTGCCTCTGGTAATATTATTAGAAAATATGGGATTAGTTTCCACTGTTATGCTGATGACACTCAACTATATTTCTCAAGAGGAGATGAAACTTCGAAATTATCTAAATTACCAAAGAACAGTACACAGAATCTCTTGGAATACGATTTGCAACTAGACGGATGTACTGTTACTTCCTCTACTGTCAAATCTGGATGTTATATTGGACAGCAACTTGTCTTTTGAAAATAATATTTCCCTTCCCATATTACAAAAACATAATTCTTCCATCTCAGTAAAATGCCAAGCTATGAAACATTACCTGTTTGTGATGCAGAAAAGCTAGTTCATACATTCATGACCTTTATTATGACATATATTGTACAGCTGGTTTGCAACTATTTGTATTATGAAAGCGCTATACAAATAAACTTGAATGTAAATGAATCAACTGCTTAGGAATATTTATCACGTTGTCTGCGTTTGACTTAAATATGTTGCTGAAAGCAGAGTGTGAAAAGTGAGCACTAGGCAATGGGATTGCCTTCGTGTTAGTCCCACCAACTGCCGAAGCAACAATCAATCAGTAGTTACAGCTTATGTATTTTTGTCAGTTTCTTTACATAGCATGAACTTAATATGAATTATTTTTAAAAGTGACATTTCGTCCTAGTTATAATAGTGGCTGTGACCCTAAGGAGGAGGAATATTGGATGGTTTTAAAGGGGTCATATAATGCGATTTCAAGTTTCCCTTTCTTTTTGAAGTATTACGGGCTGTTCGTGAAAAGAAAAGATCCCTAAAGTTGCAAAGACTAAAGTCTCAAACCCAAAGAGATATTCTATATAAAAGTTAATATTCGTGCACGCCCTCCTAAAATGACTTGTTTAAACACGCCCCCACATGTCTACATCACAATGTGGGAAGATTTGCATAACGCAGCCATGTTGTGGAGACTCCGTTTCATAGCGAAAGTGAAAATACTTAGTTTGACCTTCTAAAAGAAGACACAACTAGAAATCAGTGGTTATTTACAGCACTGTTCCAGAACAGTTCAACCCAAATATTCAGATGTGTGCAGCACATTTCATAGAGGACTGTTTCCTGATCCTGGGAGAGAAGACTACAAATGCTCTAAAGAATGCTGAAGGCGAACAGAAATCAGATATACAACTCTTTGCTTGCAGCGCGCATCAGTCACGCTTGTCAGGAAAGTGAGTGAAACACATACACAAACACACATTTTCATCAAATAATACGTCATTAATAGTGGTTCACTTCTGCGATTTGGTACGATTACTTTCACATCAGCAGCGAACCGTACCAGGGTTCACATGAACCACCCCAGACCACCAATTTTAAGGGACTCAGGTATGGTTTGCAGGCGTGCAACCGAGTTTGGAAGACAGCATTCACATCATCCAAACAAACTGAACTCTAGACGTCAATCGAACCCGGGTGCGCACCAAAAGTGCTAGTGTGAAAGCACCCTGACTCAGTCTGTAAGTACGTTTACATCTGTAAAAGATTTGCCACTGATGCTTCAAACGCGAGTTTTGAGCAGTAAAGAGTAGCACTTGTTGGTCGTCGTTTCTCCTAACACAGATGTTTTGTTGTTGTTACTTAAATATTTTATAAACTACACTTTAAATGTCTGTATATAATTATTTAATAATAATTTACATCATTATATACTATGAAATAAAAACATGCATTGAATATTTTTGTTTTCCAGTCAAAGCTAAATACAATTATGTGAGAAAACCAATTAAGTTTTTCTCATCAAATTCCATTTCAAAGTAATCATTTCTCACCTTGATGTGTTGAACCGTCCTCTCAAATTCCCCTTTAATGTTTTCTTTGTGTTTTAGTTTCTCTTGTAAGGAGTTCAGTGCTGGATTGAGCTCAACCTGAAATTGAAAGTGAAAATCCACATGAGATATTCATGTAAATTGAATACATATGGTACAGAGACATGTATTGTTTATCATATATAACTTAAGTTTAAATCTTGTCTTTAATCTTAATAAATGTACATCTCCTACCTTGTATGAAGAAGCCACTTCTCCGATGGGTCTGAATGTGTGATTGATGTGTTTCTCTGAATCTCTGCACACTAAACACACCGGCTGTTTGTCCTCCAGACAGAAGAGCTTGAGTTTCTCACTGTGTAAACTACAGAGTTCCTCAGACTCTGATGAAAGATTCTCGTTATTCTCCTTCAGGAACGACTCGCACAAGTTTTTTAACGCCAGATTAGACGTAGGTTCGTGTTTTGACAAGCTCCTACAAACCGGACACTCCCGAGACTTCTTGATTTTCCAGAACTGTTGCAGACACTCTTTACAGAAACTGTGACTACATGATAAAATAACAGGAACATTGAAAACCTCCCGACACACGGGACAATTATAATCATAATCAGCTGGCGGATCCATTTTCAGCGTCTGAGCTCCAGAAATCTAAACTTTACTTTCACTTTCTGAATGATGGCTTCAAGAATCACGAGAATGAGCTCAAGCAAACTAAACTTCACTTTCATTTTATGAACGAGAATCACAAAGATCTGCTGTCGGTTAAAAAAATAAATTAAAAAAAATCCTTCTTAAAAGCGTTTTTTGTCCAACATGAGTAAGGATGATAGGAAGAGAACTCATCATCCTCTTCCTGGTGTTGTGAGAGGGAGGAGTTTCTGATAATCATCGTACAGTAGGGTAATGTCAACAAAATGCGTTCAAAAGGAACTTTAATGCTAGAAAACCTTGAATCAGCAACGTAAAAGAGCGATTCAACACACTTTATTTGCTCGAGAGTTCAATGCATTCTTTATTCGAACGTCACGAGTCAAAATAATTCCATCACATGAAGTCACTAAACACGTCATCTAATGAGGGCTGATTGTGTGTTCCATTGCTTCTGCATCATCCTCATTCCGTCACAAGGTTATGACGCTGAATGAGGATGATGAAAATGTATTTACATTTTACATATACATTTCTCAATTTAGTAGACGCTTTAAACCAAAAAGAGTAACATAACAAAGTGGTGCATCTTTGTTTAAAACGCTATAAAATACAACACAACATAAAAAATTAGCAAAAAGCATCTACTTTCAGATTTTGTCATTTTAGAAATTCATACAATAAATACCGTTTTGTGGCTCTTAAATGTGTCCAGACAGATCACTGTAGCGCCTCAGTTTAGGCAAAACCTCTAAAAAAAACACTGCAGGAAACCAGTTTGAATGGTTAATACTTGATGCTTTGTAATATGTAATGGAAACCAATAGAATCTCTGTGATGAGTTTCTATTGTTTATTTTTATTTAAATTTTTTTTCAGCAGGGCCATCATCTCTTCCTCATTCCTAGCTCCAGCATGAAAAAACATCAAGGGCTGCACAATGTTGGAAAAAAACTCACAATGCCATATTTAGTTTTTCTGTGATATATACTGCAAATCACCAGATGACTTGAATAATAAAAGAAAAAAAAAAAAAAAAACTGGCGAGTAAATCAACATAGAAAATAAACAATATACATGCATAGATAAATATAATAGAACAAAGATAAACAGCGCTTTATATTTTTCAGGCCAGTCTAACAGTTCTCAGGAACAGAAACTGAATAATCAACTGTAAAATAAAACTGTAACGGCTACACTGTATACATTTAAAGTGTTTTTTCTCTTTGTTTTGTTGATTGATTAACATTCATGACACAGAAAGCATCAGGAACATTAAACTGCTGTGAATCAGTATACGGTTACACATACGTTTGTTTCTTTGTCAGGTGTTTACCTTCATCGAAGTCATAAACAACTGTGTTTATAAGGACACTTGCAGAGACATGCATTTTGCCCCGTTAAGTGTCACTTCAGGCACAAATAGACAAACTGAATTCAGTGTTGAGCTGCACCTGCGTGGCTCTGTGTGTGAGCACAGAAAACAACACCTGTTCAGAATTGAGCTCTATTTTGTGCCTTCTTGCGCTTGAATGTTTAGACAGACAGGACCTGAAACACATGCAAATGATGAACCCTTCATTGTATGATGGTTAAACTTGGCGATTAATCCAAGAATCACCTGTGATTCGAACCCTGGCCCATACGGATTATCGATCACGATACTAAATATCACACATCCTGTGATGTGATTATGAAATATCTTGCTGCCCTAGAAGGTATGATGTTCAAAACATGGAAAAATGTCAATACACCATTATTTGTCAGACAACATTAAGATCGGTTCTTCACTTATCAAACACACTCCCAGTGAAGAGTGAATTACAAAATGAAGTTAGCCAATTTGTTCCCCATGTCCATGTTCACGTCCATTGATCTGAGGACAGGATTGAGTTGTTGTGAGCTGGTGTAGTGTGTGACCCCCGTTGCAGATCATTACCATCGTGTGAACAGCACAATGAGCTCAAGACAGACAGCAGTCATGTAGTCTGAGCAGCAGAGCCATCTGCCGACGGTTGAAGACGTGTAGTCTGAGCGAGGCATGAGATCACATAACATTAAAACACTCTTCAGTCTCATTTACTTAACCGTTTAACTCACTTCCTCTTTAATTCTCAGATACTGACTTGTTCACCAAAGCCTAGCTCAAAAGTTGTAATGACACGAGTAAATAAGACATGTAATGATTGGAAGACTTTAACACTGACTTTTTGTGCACAAGCAAAATAAACTTGAAAGGAGAAGCAGGTTTGAGGCGATCATCAGTAAAGATCCATTTCCACTGATTCACATCAATTATAAAAGCATCAATAAATAAAAGTAGAATATACTCAACAACAAATAAAATACAAAAAAGAGCTTCACAAAAATAATGTTTACTGCATTATACTGTGATTAAGGTGAATAATGTTTGTTTCTTTCATAAACTGAGTTAGAGTAAAGGTAAAACAAAGTTACTTTTATTCAGAGTATTAACAACATTTATTCTCTTTTTAAGGAACATGAAGTAAAAGATCCTTCATCAAACATGAGATGTGTTCTGGAGGTGTGACATCTTTCCGCTTCATTAAAACACGTGAACACTCGTCAGGACCTGCGCTAACTCTCACCTGATCCAACTCTCACAGACACAGTACAAGTGGGAGGCTGTGTGTTCAGTCCTGAAGCAGGAAGTTGTAGATCCCGAAGTTGTTGTCGGTTGGAGAGATCAGCATGTCGGCTCTGGCCTTGTCCAACATCCTGCGCAGGAAGCCCCTCCGTCTGCACCACTCCTGAAGCTCCTCCTCACTGTGAGCGAAGTCACAGCTCGCTCCATCAGCACAGCCCTCATCCAACCTGTCTCAGCCAATGAGGACAAAGAGCACGGTTAACAACACCCCCTTCATCATGCGTGACTGACTGGCTGCAGCTGATGATGGAGCACCTGGGACAGATGGAGAAGCAGGGTCCAGGGAAGCGATGGGACCAGGCCAGGCTCTCGTCCTCTCCCTCTCCGCTGAACACTCGGTGCTTGTGTTTCTCTGAGGAGATGTGCTGCTGCCACTGCCGATCACTGTTACTGTGTTTCCCACACAGAGGACAGTAGAAGTAGTCCTGCGGCACCAACACACACACACACACACACACACCAGCGGCTCCGTCAGCACACGCAGGGACAGTCAACACGAGAACGCTGAGAACGAACGTACCATGGCTTCAGCGAAGTCTGTCGGCATGGTGATCAGCTTCTCCTCCATTGGCTGAGATGGTGAGGTGCAGTCAAATGCTCGGTTCTGATTGGAGGTGGAGAACCAGACGTCAAACACCTGCTGGATGTCTCGGACTGCAGCGGAGAACATGTGAGCTCAATTAAACCATTCATTCATTCAGACAGACCATCTCTAGGAGAATAACATACTGCGCTGGTGACAGTAAGATACATGCTGTTTTAAATTCAGGTTCTTATATCATTGGAATTATTCGCTCAAGATGAACAAAATGTATATCTCCTACTTCAATTTCATCATGAGGGTTTATCCCGATTAAGAAAAAACAGTGCGGAAAGATACTCTGGAGACAAATGTCAATGAAATATCAATATTTCAGGCACTTCACCATGAAGGCACAGGAGATGGCCATTTCTACTTAATGGCTATAATTCTTAAACTGAATGAGATATTTTGACCAAAATTGGTGCATTTATGCATTCACTCAATCTGAGGACACACGTGAAAACTTGCAGAGCTTGGGGAATTTATGCCACTGAAACAGGAAAAAACTTGAATCCAAGTATAGCCCTACTAGTCCGATTGACTTAGGGTTAGGAAATGTCTTTGTCTAAGGTGCCATCATTGCCTATTGTTCACGTGTCTTCAAAGACATGGAAATCATCAGCCAATTAAATTTCAGCAGCTATTGAACAAGGTTAACAGAGGCAGAATGGAAGGGAAATTGGTGGCCACCACCAGGCGGTGCTATATTCATATTTTAGCGAATATTACTGCAATACAATGTTTCACACATTTATCAAACAATATTCATATCAAGCTTTAGATCTCCTCTGCCTGAAGAAATGCTGTCAGTCAAATTGTATGTTGAATATTAGATTTTTAATGGTTGAAACCTACTTAATAAATCCTACTTTTCTAGTCTTGTATGTAGCTGAAATCACTTGACTGCCTAGATCAATAATTATCAAAAAAACTATTTGAACTTTAGTATTTTGATGGCTATAACGGTCATTTACAAATGTTGCCATGACCAAATATACCAAACCTTTTCTATTTCTACATAAACTCCTCAGAACTTCACAAACGTATTAAGAACATGCTTCATTCGACTGCAACTGAACACCAGTGTTGATTGTGTGTTAGATTTGATGCTCACAGCCGTTGTTCTTCATGTACGTCCACAGATCCTTCTCCTCCTGACTGTGAGCGAAACTACAGTTCCCGATGTAGTGACATTTACGCTGCTTCAGCACGTGGACACAGATCTGTGTGGAAACGTTCAGCGTTAGACACCAAGAGCTCGGTTTTCACATCTGAATTGACTGATTTGGAGTTTTATTCACTCCTTTCATTCATTTTATATGGCCCTGCAGTGTAACAAATGAGTTTTTAACAGTACAAGTTCAGTGTATTTTACATCCCTACTTCAAAAAGAGCTAACACACTGATTTCACATACGTCGTATTGTTGAGGAAAGGTCTTGGCGAAAGGCAAAGGTCGCACTGCGACCCACTTCTTCCTCTCATGAGATTTGACCAGTAAAACCCTCCTGTCTTTGGTCCAGCTGAAGAGAGACAGAGGAAGAGAGTGAGACAGCTGTGTGTGTGTGTGTGTGTGTGTGTGTGTGTGTGTGCATCTGTCCGTCCTCTGCACCTGTGTCTAGCTTTAGCAGTGCAGTATTTCAGAGCTCGGTCCGGTTCACTGAGCAGCCCATCTTTCCAGCACTGACTGCACACAAACTTCATCATCAGCTCCAGCCCGTGACCTTTGACCTCAGCACTTCCTGTTCCCTGCACGGGACCCGGCTTCCCATTCGTCTCCTCGGCTCTGCTTGGACTCTTTGATTTAGCAGCAGTGATTTTGTTCGTAGAGTGTGAAGCCACGGCCGCAGGCTGATGGAAACAGAAATCATCATCATATGCTTAGTGAAAGTCTATGTGATTATTAGAGCACCAGGGTAAATAATGAGTAAAAGTACTTCTATTTCTACTCAATAATAACTGAGCTGAGACTCACACGCTGTTTGTTCCAGTGTTTTTTGGACTCCTGCACGATCTCTTCATGGCTGATTCCTGAAAACACAGATGAGTTTAGTAGTTTTTCTGCAGGATCTCACAGAAAACTATCTGTGCGCTGTGATGCTTTCACTGAAATGTCTTGAATAAATGCAGATCATGTTTATTTGAGTTTAGGTTAGTAGTTTGTATATGTAACATTTTGTTGTATTTTAAAATGACATATTGTTGGTCTGTTTAGTATTAATGTGTTAATTTAACGGCACATTTGTTTTTAGAAACATGATTCTTCTTGATTTCTTTGATTGATTGATATGAAGACCTTTTTCTTATTTTGTTTAAATATGTATATATTTTTTTCATTTAGTATTGCCCTCCAGAAAATACTTGCATGTTTCCCAGAAGACGAGATAAGCACAAATTCAAAAGGTCTTCTGTAAATGTGACGTTCAAACACAAACTAATGTTCTTTACACTCTTATACTTCCCTGTCTCTGTTGAGTGAGAGATGTATGTGATGCTGCTGGTGTTGTCTGTGCACCTGTGTCTCTCTGCAGGATCCAGATCTGCAGCTCCATGAGCGAGTGAGCGTAGCAGCAGTCCTTCTTCTTACAGGCCAAAGCCAGCTCTTGACGACACACATCGAACTGACAGCGGGAGCTCAGCGCTCGGATCTTACTGTAGCTCACAGCGCTGCTCTTCATCACATGAACCAGACACCTGACCGGGAGACAGAGAGCACTCATGATCCGTATCATTCAGCTGTGACGTCTTCATTCACACGTCACCATGTTTCTCACGCACTTCTTCTTATCAAACGGATGCGGTGTCGGTGCGTTGGCACACAGAGCCGGATTCTCCTTCCAGCGTTTGCTGATCATTCTGGGTTTGCAGTCAAAACAGGCCTGTGCAAGAACAACACAACACGTGTTTGAGCAGCAGAACGGACAGAGGGGTCAACAGGCCATTGTTACAACTTGTTGAATAGCATTTGTTTTTCATATGTAAATTGATAATTGCATGACAATTGCATGTAGAAAAAATATCACTGGAACCACTAACAAAACAGCCAATAAGTGATAAAAAAAAAAAACATCTACAGCCAATCAGAATCAATCCTTCTTCAAAAAGCTTCTTCATTTAAAGCAGCGGACGACTAAACTGCAATGCACACTTAAAATAAACTGAACGTTAGCATGTGTTTGTGTGGAGCTAATATGGTTATTGGAGGTGAACAGCCCTGAAGATAAAAGAGTAATTAACAGTTGAAATGAACACTTATGGCTGCTATATTGAGATCACATGACCAGCTGAACACTGCTTGCTTCAGTAACACCTCATTTGAAGACTCTGGACTTTACACTGACTTGACTCATGAAATTAGGTGTGTGCTCGTACCTCACAGAGGAACATGAACATGCCCGAGTGTATGTTCAGCAGCTCGACGACGCTGAGTGCTTGTCTCTCATTGGTCGAGAGCGGATTGAAGAGCAGCTCTCTGACCAGTAAGCCACGCCTCTCCTGCGTCCACACGTCTATCTCTTCTTGACAATATGCAAACGTGCATCCCTCACCGTACTTACACACTTGACTCTCCAACACCTCTGCGCACACACACACACACACACACACAGGGAGGATTAATCCACGCTGTGAGCACTAGTTCAGTCACTGACTGGTTCACAGGAGAAGCACCTCTGCAGAGCACGAAGGACGCCTGGAAGTTGTTGCGAGTTGGGCGGGGCCTGATCCGCCTCCAGGGAGAGCTAGCTCCGCCCCTTCTCCTGCACAGCAGAAGATCCTTCTTACATCTGTGAGTCACATCAGACCTCAGCTCAAAATCCAGCACACCTGGACCTGAGGGAGACACACGGACAGATGAGCTAAAGACAGACAGATGGACCAGAATACTAATAGAGTTTCAGATAGAATGATGAACAGAACTAGAGATACAATAGAACTAAAGATAAAGATTTTTATTTGTATAGTGCTTTTTACGATACAAATCATTTCAAAGCAACTTTACAGAAAATTACGTTTCTACAATATTTAGTAGTAGCTTATAAGTGGTGACTGTCAGTTTATGTGCATATGACAGGATTTTTCAGAAAAAGATAGAATGATAAAATGATAAATAAAACAACTATGATAAAACAATAAAATCACCTGTACTGGTGAAGCAGCTGCTGCAGGCTTGAGTGAAATCATGCGTGTGCTCCAGCGGGTTCTTCGACAGCCTGGACAGAGTCGAGATCACGTGACCATTCCTCTGTAACACACACACACACACACACACACTCAGAGTTGCACTAACACTTACACACCTTCAGACTGACAAAAACACAAACCTACCGTATGAGGAGAACCTGTCAGTTTGACCGACGGCAGAAAACTACGACAGTCTTTCCCACCTGACAGAGAAATAAACACACGCTAGAATCTAATCATCATCACGTGTTCAAGGTTATCAGTCGAGCTGAACACGCAGACCTGGCAGACTGAATTCAGACAGTGAGTCGAGCGCGTCTCCTCCCACCACCAGAGGGCGCTGCGGGGACACGAGGGACGGACAGATGAAGTCCAGCGCGTCCAGATCACCGCTGGAAGAGTTGGGGCTCAGCTCAGCTTTAGTGAAGGAGTCCAGAGAGTTCAGCTGACTCCCGAAGGAGGAGAAGAAGGCTGGAGGAAGACGAGGAGACGGGAAGCACAGCAGAGAGCTGGGAACCACTCCACTCTGACAGAATAAAGCAATGAGCCCCAAGAAGCAGTGCATTTATAACAGCTAAGGGACTTTATAATCGACTCGTAACTGTCCGATTACTCCGTGTCCTCACCTGCGATGCGTCTTCCTCTTTAGACATACAGTCCAGCAGACTGTCCAGCTCGTCTCCCATCAGCTCACTGTCCTCCAGCGACTGAGACACGGGCACTGAGAGCGGCACGGCTCCGGACTGACCCAGGGACTCATGGGAGTCACTCACAGGGACCGGCGCGGGCAAGACAGGAGACGGCCAATCAGAGTCAGCTGTACAGAGAAACACTGAACATCAACACAATCAGACTAGACGTGTCTGTGATGAAACACTAGCATACGGTGCACTATATACTGACTTATTTTCTATAACAACAGCATGGAAAACAGCATGCAATTTATCAGTTTCAATTAAGTACCAATTTTTTTTTATTTAATTAATATTGGAAATAGGTATGAAGTCACCAATACTGCATTTATTTGATCAAGAATAAAAATAAAAAGTTAAATATTTTTACAATTTAAATAACTGTTTTCTAACTGAATATATAATATAAAATGTAATTTATTTCTGTGATGTGCAGCTGTATTTTCAGCATCATTCCTCCAGTCTTTAGTGTCACATGATCTTCAGAAATCATTCTGATATTCTAATTTTGAGCGTATTAGAGTGATTAGTCAATGTCTTTACTGTCACTTTTTTAATGCATCCTAATTTTCCTCCTCTATTCGGCAGGCAGTTTTATCAAAAGAGATACTGTCTTTAAAACAAGCGTTCAGGTCCTGCCTTCTCTGGGAATCAGGTGCATGACCTTGGTGTTGAGCTTCAGGAAAACAAGTGTCTAAGAGATATTCAGTGTGTTTGAAATACCTGCAGGGTCAGTCACTTCCTCCAGCCCAACAGAAGAAACCTGCAAACAAACACGAGACGTCTAAATCTACTCATCTCCAGCTAGCTACGGCGTAATGCACAACTGATAATCATGAGAAACAGGTTTAAAATCAAAGGTTTTATATATATATATGTATAGAAATGAAGTCCTGCCTCATCTAGAGGTGCCGGCGTGCCACAGTCGTCCTCAGATCCTGCTGCTTTCTCCCTCTGAAACAGAAGAACAGGTGTCAGGGAAATAATATGATCATCTTTCTGAAACATCTCCTTATTGTACTCAAACATGTTGGTAAAAATATTTCACCAGCACGCACAGGATTCTGGGTACTCACGTGAGAACTGATGTACGCTTTTCTGTTTTTCAAGCCCAGACTGGCTGCGATCTCCTTGGACAAATTACTGACCGTCTGATCCTGAAAACATGAAAACAGAGACACAACCGATAAAATAATGCTTGGCTTAATGAAGCAGATATTCCAGAGGGCAATAAAACATGAAACCACCACTTGTGACCTCCTAAAAGTCTTTAACGGCTGGCCTTTTAATCATTGACTAGCGTTTTACACTTGATCCTAGCAGATGTGTGTTGTGTACCTGCGGTGAGGCCAGCAGACACGCAGTGCTGCACTCATACGCCTCTCTCAGCTTCCCAGACTCCTTCAGACACACGGCTTTACGATATAACGCTTTAGTGCTGTCCTTACACACCTCCAGAGCCAGATCACAGTCCTTCACACCGCTGTCAAACTCGCCCTGACAGACACATCACAAAACATACAAAGCATTGGGAACTGTAAAGACCAAAATCCAGAGACTGATTGAATTCGATCACTTCTGTTAACATGCACACCGGTAAACTGACAACGCAAGTCAGCCGTGTTTACATGACTTAATTAATAAATCAGGTTATTTCCCCTTTAGTCAAAACATAACCACTTGCATACAGTATATGTGTCAGCTGTGATGTTAAATAAAGCTTGGGACGTGTCAGCAGGAAACGTCCAGCTCAAATCATCCTCTCATGCACTTACAGATCAAACACTTCTACTGCACGAGATCTTCTGCCTCATGAACGCTACGTTCACACTGAAGGCGAATCTGTTTTTGTCATGACCGTAGCACAAACTGCATGGAAACTGATCTTTTCGATTCTGACTTGTGCTTCTTCTACATGATGTACTAAATCAGATACAGCTCAGATCATGTCAGAATTCATGTGACTTTTACGTCACTCCAGATCGACGTTCGTCATAATTCTGCGATGACGGGAGACACTTCAAAGACTTTATGTACCCAAAGTTATCAAGACGCATAACTGCTTACTTTATATCCTCTGTGTTTACTTCCATGTTGCCAAATCTAACGTTTCCCAGCAGAATTTGGCTACTGTTTAAAACTACATGGTTTGACGCGACCCCACTAATGTGATGTTTTCCTCCCTGAACATGGATGGGCTAGTTTCAGACTAGTTTTGAGAAACAATTGGGCGGATTTTGTTGTGAAAACCTGGAAACCCCATTCGTATCATTATTTTGCGCATGCGGGTCAGTTCACGACCATGATCCGATCACACTGTGAATCTGATATCAGACACATTTAAGACAACAAACGTGAACAGCTCTACAAAAAAATCTGATCTGAGAAAAAACTAAATTGCCAAAGAGTCTGCGTTTGTGATTGGTTTCCTTCTTCACTGCAAAGTTTGTTTATAGTTTCTAAGTGTAGCTTTCATTCTCCGGCCATTTTATTTAGGCTTCGACATTCCTAAAAGTTGTGATCTGATTATCGTAAAGAGGAAAACCTGTAAGAATCAGAAACGTGTTTGTTGGTCTCAGAGCTTATTTTCTGCAATAATCCCATTGGGTTTAAATCACAAGCATCTGAGTGATGGTAACAACTTCTGTCGCTCTTGGCGTCACATTCACCATGTTCTGATGCACGGCTGCGCGGTTGATGTACAGACTCTCCAGCAGGGCGGCGGGAACCTTCAGCCCCTCGGCTTCAGCGTACAGCGCCACATTGACGGCCTCGCTGAAGTGACCCCGCGCCAGCGTCCAGTCACCCTCTCGAAACGAGGCATTGCCCTCTTCTAAGAGATCACACACCAGCTGAACCACAAACCCCTGACGAACAACAACAGGACAGAAGAAAAGAGAACGTTTTTAACATTTGTTTTGAGTCTCAAACTGGAGACTTCGGAGAGCAAATGTGAATGTGTCTCGATTTGGATAAGCGTGCCAAATATTTCCTCAAGCCTAACCTCATAGCCTTCAGGATCCGGATAAGGCAGAGAACACCTGCAGACACGGATAACAAACCAGAAATCAACATTACGACTGAAATAAGACAGTCAGCAGGAATGACTGATCCTCAAAACACAGTACTTGATGAAGCTCAGTGCTCTCTGGATCTTCTCCCGGCGCTTCTGACGCTCACCGCTCATGTTAGACCATCACAGACCTGGAAAACAAACAAACACGTGTGCAAAGGTCCACGTTTACCAGCTGTTCACCAATACACTCTCAAAAGACACCAATGCTTTTTATGTGAAAGGGTGCATTATTAACCAAACAATGAGTCAAAACCCAGTTGGCTACAGAGACAGCATTATTATTATTATAGCGTTATAAGAACGTTTAGCTAACATTTCTGTTAAGCTACGAAAATGGTATTTCTGAATGATCAAGACTTTTTATTTTTAGAAATCATTAGACAAAACATTAAAGAAACGTTCCATGTTATCATTTTGCAAACAATATGGGAAAGCAGGGCTCGCAAAATGTAAAGATCCCTGGTCGCCCTTTGTGCAGGTCTTAAGATTTTGGTGCCCGTAATTTAGCCCATATTTTAATTTAACTAGCTCAAAAGAATAAAAATAAAGTTTTATTGTCAATCAAAAATATTTTCAATACACGTATATAAACAAATGTGAAGGAAGGAATTGTATTCTCTATTTACAGGGTATTTGCACATTTTTATTTTTTATTTAATGCAATTTATGACCCACTTTAAATGTAAAATGAACACTGTATGAATTTGGTTGGACAATGTCTATGGTAACATACAATACTGAGCCATAAGATGACATGACTTACAGTTCATATACAGGTTTTCACAAAAACAAAAATCTTATACAACTGCATTTCAGCCTTTAAACCATTTTTATGAAAAACGATAAATCAAGCATATAAATTATGTTCATTTAAAATGTATAAATATTACTGTCTTAATTGTTCAGATTTTCTGAAGACGTCTTGAAATTATAAGACATTTCTTATACCACTTAAGTTTGTTACTACTCACTTTAAGAGTTTTTAATGATCCTGGAAAGTTACTTTTTAAAGGATCAAAATACTATCTATGTTGATGCCACGATTTCAAATAAGAGAGGAAGTGACCAATATCGGTATCGGCAGATAAGTGTTTGTTAAAATCAGTATCTGCCCCCCCAAAAAACATTTTGTTTTTATAATCTGAGTCTTATCTTGTCCCTGTCATCCTGTTGGACTGTGAGCTTCTGTCACCGACACAGATTCCTCGTGAGTTCTACGTGTAAACACATAACTGGCACAAGATCTTTCTGACTAACGTTACAGACTGAAACACGCCCAAACTCACACGACTTCACTTCCTCCCACACACAGTTTCCACAAAAACGAAACCGAAGCAGCTGGAAACAAACATCCAGAATGACAACACAATACTCCATAAAGTCGGTCACAAAAGCAGAGGATAAAGGATAAAGTTGACATTAGAATCGCAGCTGTGGACTGGAAAACTTTCCATATGACTCCAGTTAGAGTCTTTACTCACCTGTCTGGAGAAAACCACGACAAACAGCTCTTTCCTCTGACTTTCGAGAGTGTTTGGCTGGCGGTTTGTGTGCAAAACACTAGTGTAACGGCTGACAGATAATTATCTGATCGATCTCAAGACATTTGCCAGTGCATTTCTGTGAACGCTTCCCCGCTGCCTCTCCGTGAACCCGACTAACGTCTCCAGCTAATAACGGCTCGCGGTGACTCCGCCAGAAGGCGCTCGGTGGCTGATAGAGCCCAGTCCCTAATTCAAATAAGTTCAACTCTCTGGATGTTTTTTCGCATTATTGGGAACGTATATAATATAGGAAATGTATTATTTTGAGCATGTTCATTTATAGAATTGATAACCTGGATACAAATTAAAATACACTATATCAAAGATTATAAAATTGTGTCCGAGTAAACCATGTCAAGGAATCAACGAACAACTGTGATTGGTTCATCCTGACCGGCGCTGAGTAAAGTAACACGTATCACGTGACAGTGACAATGTGCTGAATTAACGGTTGTTAAATATTATTTTATCTTAGAACTTTATTTAACTTAATTTTAAACCATTACGTTTTTGTCGTTTATATTTGTTTAGTACTTGTATATGTTGGAAATCAATTAAAAAAACAGTTTAAATTTAACATACTATGCCTTAAACGTTTTAAATAAAATAAATCACTGAATATACTCTCAAAAACACGCATTGACCTGTTTTTTGTTTTAGTAAAAAAAAAAAAAAAAAAAAGAAAACCTGAAACCAATTAGTTTCGGGGTTGAAAAGCAACCCGTGTCAACAGTGTTAGAGTTGCCCAATCCCACAGGAAAACTGCGGTCATGACCTGGCAACACTGGTTAGTTTGTTAAATAAATGGGTCCTTGAGTTTTGGTTGATTACAGTGGCCTTGAATTCCCTCCAAGCAGCGCAGTAACTCTACAATAATTTAGTCACTGTGAATAACGTATTTTTAAGTGATTACACTCACGCCACTCTTTAAACTAATTTAACATTAACATTATTTATAAGAATATTTTACGTTTTAACATGTACAGTAGGTTTACTTGGGATGAAGTTATCAGTGAATTTTAATTAATATTATGAAAATATTTTGATTACTAATTTACATTGTTAATAATAGTAAATAATGTTAGTAAAATGTAGTGGGTTTGATTGTAATGTTTGTCAGATGTTATCTTTATAATACATATGAACTTTGTCTCTTTAACAGGAGAGTTAAAATCATGTTAAACTCTTGTGTCCATGTGTTTTCTTCAGGTGGTGTCCAGATGGAGTCAGATGATGTGGCAGATCTCGCCGACTCATTGGCCAAGTAAGTAAATTCATGCAGTCATGCATCATTTAGACAAAAATAAATCAACGTATTAATTTTTAAACAGCAGGAGAAGACAAATTAGATCTAGTTTGTTCTTGATGTCAAAGGCTAATTTTCTTTTCTTTTTTTTTCTTTTTTTTTTACACATTTAGCTGTCATTTGATAAAATTTAATCAAATTGAGACCAATGTCAGGTTGTGTGACTTGAGTTAATAATAATAATAAAAATAATAAAAAAACGATCCAGATGACATTTAATACAGGTTCGCTTTCAGCAAGAAAAAATATGATTTGTGTCATTCACAAATTTAACATGAAAATGTATCAAATATGAGGTGAGAAATAAAATTAGGAATTATTCTTCAGTAGTTTACACGGGCAAAATCTTTGTGTTCCCCTAGGAATCTTTGGATTTTTCCAAGTAATTTGAATATAAAATTGTATTAAAGTATCATTTTTAAAGTTTGAATATAATTGGTTATACTTTACAGTAAAAAAAACTAAAACAGGAACAGACTAAGTCACAGCACTGGCACAGGCCTTTCAGGTGCTGAACCACATCTGACTCATCCTACAGAATAATATTAATATTTCTCTTGCTTTTCGTTAATTTGGTGTTTTAAAATCTACCTGATTACTGAACTTTGTCATTTGGTGCATGTTGGATGTTTTCAGTTTCTTAGCTGATTGGTCCTTTGGTTTTGGTCCATTGCTTTATCTTCCTCATTGGTCATCTGGTGTTGATCCATTGGTCCATTGCTTTATCTTCTTCATTGGTCATCTGGCGTTGGTCCTTTTGTTCATCCTTTGGCTAGAGTTCTTACTAGACCATATTAGCCCGGTCCTGTCAACACTGAACTGGCTCCCTATCAAACATTGTATAGATTTTAAAATCTTGCTTATTACTTATAAAGCCCTGAATGGTTTATCACCTCAGTATTTGAACAAGTTGTTTTTACATTGTATTCCTCCAAGTCCACTGCATTCTCAAAACTCAGGCAACTATAATACCTAGAATATCAAAATCAACTGCGGGCGACAGATCATTTTCCTATTTAGCGCCTAAACTCTGGAATAAACATTGTTCGGGAGGCAGACACACTCTTGCAGTTTAAATCTAGATTAAAGACCCATCTCTTTAAAGGGGGGGTGAAATGCTCGTTTTCACTCAATATCTTGTTAATCTTGAGTACCTATAGAGTAGTACTGCATCCTTCATAACTCCAAAATGTCTTTAGTTTTATTATATTCATAAGAGAAAGATAGTCTGTACCGATTTTTCCCTGAAAAACACGACCGACTGGAGGCGTGACGTGTGGGCGGAGCTAAAGAATCACGAGCGCGAGTAGGCTTTTGCGTTGAGAGCGTTTGGAAGCTGACATTACCTTGAGGAAACAACCATCATCCAAAACAAACCATGGTTTACAGTCAGATTCAGCGTATATTTATGATCCAGAATCAGATCCCGAGGCTGAAACTGAACGAGAGCAGCAGCAGCAACGACTCGCTCCGAGCGGGGCTTGAACCCGGGTCTCCGGCAGGGGAGGGGACGCACTAACAAGGAGGCAGAGATATTTGAAGCAGTTTTACTCACCGCCTGCGGTTCCAACACATGATCGTGACCCTTTTTCGTTGGGATTGCATCATCCTTAAGAAATAAACGATACGCAAATCCGTCGTCAAACTGGGCGTTGTTTGTAAAAAAAGCATTTTCGAAATGCAGGGAACAAACAAAAACACTTGCACAGCTCCGTTGATGCTCTGTAAAAATAAACTCCATCCACTGGTCCCTTAATGCTGTTTCTCTTTAGATAATCTGTGCAGGGTTGTCTTGCCCTGGCAACCAAAAACACACTTCTTTTGTGACATTTCGCGACACTCTCGCTCTGATCAGTGAAGTCTGTTGTGCTCTCAGTGCTCTGCTATACGGGAGCGTGCGCTCTTCCGGCAGAAGTGCCTCAGGACACATATAAGGAAATTCCGCTCCATCTAACGTCACACAGAGCCATACTCGAAAAAAACTTTCCGAAACTTGTGACAAACCGGAAGAGGTATTTTTGGAACAGAAATACTCCTTCAAACGTACAACTTAATTTTTGAAACTTTGTCCATGTTTAGCATGGGAATCCAACTCTTTAACAGTGTAAAAAACTCAGTATGCATGAAATAGCATTTCACCCCCCCCCCCACCCCATTAACCTGGTTTACACATAACACACTAATGTGCTTGTAATATCCAAATCCGTTAAAGGCTGCATTAATTAAGTAAACTGGAACTGGGAACACTTCCCATAACACGCAATGTACTTGTTACTGTGCATCATTAGAAGAATGGCATATACGCTAATATTAGGTACGATCCACCAAGGAAACAGGAGGGTGAGCTCGACGAAATTACAATCCCCACTGCTTATATCCACGCGTTGAGACGCTTCAGCTGCACCCACTTAGCAGCTGCACCTGTTTCTCTAATGAGTGGGGAGCAAAATTTTTAACTTTGCACATTTCCATCTTTTTCACATTCAAAAAGAAAAGTAAAAACAGACCAGTGAGCAAACATTTCATACCATAGCTTTCTTCAGTTCTCATAGAACAAACAACATTTTCACAATTACAAATTGTTACCAGCTGAGCTTATACAATTAAAGGGTTTTGCCACTGAGCAAAAAATTTTTTATAAAAACCTTAAAGAAAACATGTAAGATCCATTTCTTAATTTATTCCTAAAGTAGACATTGAGGTCAAGATGTTGTCAATCAACAATTCACCAGCCAATGAGAACCCACAGCTTCTAGCCCCGCCCCCTCGAGGGATTTTGATCAAGGATGGTGAACAAAAACAATAGTAAACAAAAACTTCAGAAGTGTAAATGAAAACTCTTGACAGCGCTTTTGTAAGTCCAGATCATCAAAAGAAAGAAGAAAACTGTTAGCAATTAAAGCATACAGTATATTATTTAACAAATTAAGTTCACTAATTGTATTGTTCTTTATTGAAACCAAACAACAAACAAAATATAAAAGTATAAGAGTGTTTCTTTCAATAACCCAACATGAAAAGGAAAAGGTAACTTCATTAAATTCCACAAAAGCCAGAAATAATTTTTTATATACATATTATCATTTCCCACACTGTAAAAAGTAATTGCTGATTCTACTTAAGAAAAACTAGTGAATTTAACTTACTTTGTAAAATTTGTTGAATTAACTTGATTAGACTGTGTACTGTGAACTTAGGTAGTTAAACTAAACAGATCTAGTACAATGTACTTATGATTGTTAAGTGTATTGTACTAAAGGCATGTTCAGCTGTTGCAAATTTCTGGAGCACAGAATTTGCATAGTAATAATAATAATAATGATGAATAATGAAATTAATATTTTTTTTAGTAAATGCCCTACAATTATATATATATATATATATATATATATATATATATATATATATATATATGTGTGAATATATATATATGTGTATATATATATATATATATATATGTGTATATATATATATATATATATATGTGTATATATATATGTGTATATGTGTATATTTATATATATATATATATATATATATATGTGTATATGTGTATATATATATATATATATATATATATACACATACACATACACATACACATACGCACACCCACACGTTTGCATTTATTTATAGGTTCTGAATCTTTTTTTCCTTCCTGCTATATAAAATAACTGGGAAGATTAAAGCTTATTTGCAAGCCCATCAGCTTTCGCTGCTTCACAGTCTATTATATTTTTATTTATAGAGCTTGATATAGTTACTGGCCGTTGGGTAAGTTTCAGCATAAGACAAAACTACTCTTCTAATCGGCTACTTTAATTTCTTAAATGCATTGTCGAATCGCGCATGCGCAATGGAACGGTTTGTGTTAAGAAGACGACGACGAAGAAGAACCTCAGCTCGTGTTCGGGATGAGGCAGCAAAACTAGGTATGCTCTTAACAACCATTTATAAACCTTGATGTCATTGTATTGCGTATAAACACACACACACACACACACACACACACACACACACACGTGTGCGTGTGCGTGTGCATGCATTTATTTATTTATAGATTCTGAACCTTTTTTCCTTCGCGCCATAAAATAACTGGGAAGATTAAAGCTTATTTTCAAGCCCATCAGCTGCTGCTGCTTCACAGTCTATTATATTTTTTTATTAACAGAGCTTGATATAGTTACTGGCCATTGGGTAAGTTTCAGCATAAGACAAAACAACTCTTCTAATAGTCTACTTTAGTTTCTTAAATGCGTTTTCGTCTCGCGCATGCGCAATGGGATGGTGTGTGTTTGAAGAAGACGACGTCGACGAAGAATTTAAGCTCTTGTTCGGGATGGGGCAGTAAAGTTAGGTATGCTCTTGAATAAATACTTATAAATCTTAATGCATTTCGTATAAAAACTCAAATTTAATTTGCTCATTGTACAGTAAGAGGAAAAGGCACACTAAAGTAGTTTTATGTCGAATGAGACCAGTGGCTTTTACTAGTTTGCAAAAATCGTTTTTTACTGAACACTGTTTTTATGTAACGTTACAGTTTATAAACTGTTCGGTAATAAGTTCGGGGTTTATTAAGATGTAAAAACCTGTGCGGCCTTAACGAAACAATTTTCTAGAACGTTCGATGCTCACGTGTCGTTCACATGGAAATTAACAACACGATAAATTAAGATGGCGTAACTAACAAGCAGTTACCTTATTTTGTCTTTTTATTTTGTGTATGCTCAAATCGCATCGTCCACATATCTCTTAGTGGCCCATATGTGACAGTGATAGCACAGGACTGCACAGTTCAAAAGAACGCAGGTGCTCAATGTACCAACATCTCAGATCTTTACACACAAACAGAACATCACTGTTGATGACAAGAATTTTGAAAATCTGTCTGAAATCAGGTAGGCCTGAGCAAGTACCAACATATACAACCATATCTGGATTATACTTGATTCCATCAATGCTCACAGATGATGCAGCGAGGACAGTGTTCTGAACTGCATATTTTTGTCTCAGGAATTCCTGAATGTTCTGAGGGAAAGTTGACATCAAAGTACCCATCATCTTATGAAGCCAGCATGGAGTCCAAAAGGAAAGAGATGGTGGAAGAAATGAAGAAACGTCGTCTTAACGTTGCACTGATAGCCCGGAACATGAATTCTACATTTGCCTTGCGTAGAAAGGAATTGATAGAGAAGGAGCCTGCTGTGAAGAATACAGTGGAAAGGTGGCCAGCCCTCTTCACACATAGTCAGGTAAGTCTTAATTGTTTTCCTATATCATTTCATCTTGAACATTTTCAAAGCAAATTTATCATTAACCAGTTTTGGTGTTAATTCATACTTGGACATTTCAGTGAAAAGTGATTGCTTAATGTCAGTTTGTCCTACTACTTTTTTTTTTTTTAGATCATGGCAGAGTTTAATCGTATATCAGGCAAAAACCTGCAAACTGAATTCTTTCAAAAACTGGACAGATTTACTCCACGTTTCATCGATATCTTCAGGGCTAAAGGTGGAGACATTGGTTCCAAACTTAAGAAGATTCTGCAGCAGATTGAAAATGACGTAAGCTCCTTGACTTATTACAATTCTTTTTCGAAAGCAAAACAAATGTTGCTTTTGCTGTTGTTTTTTGCTCTGTGTTGTGTAAGCGCTATTCAATATACATTTTTATAACTTTGCAGAAATCAAACATCAATGCGGGACGAACAGCCATTCTTCACGGCCTACCACTCCTCCTCGGAGAGGACCCCTCCGATTTTTACAAGACATGTTTTGTAAGTATTTTCTTCTCTGATGATTCTTATTTAACAGGCAAACTGTTCTTCAAACAGTTTTGATATCTAGAAAGAAGAGTTATGAAGGCAAGAAAAACAGTCAGGATACTGAAACAAAGAAAGGGATAGAGAAAAGAAAGTGAAAGATAAATAAGAAATTTAGGGAAAAAGACAGTAAAAGAAGATACATTTTATATTGCATAAATGAGTAAAAAACATTTCTAAGAAAGACATAGTTTTAATTAATATAGCTGGCCTTCAGTTTGTCTTTTCATGCAGTTGTTTGATGTATGTATTCCCCCCTGCATCCACTCCTGTGTCCTGTTTGAAAAGGCCTTTACATTTAGAAATACCATGTTATTAGTTTAGTTTTACATTTTAATGAGAGTATGTGCTCTTAAAGGGATAGTTCACCGCAGAAAAAATTGTCATTTACTTACCCTTATGTTGTTCCAAACCTGTATGAGTTTCTTTCTTCTAGCTGAACACAAAAGAAGATATTTCGAAGAATATCAGTAATCAAACAGTTGAGAGTAGAATTTAATTGACTTCCATAGTATTTTTCCTATTATGGAAGTCAATGTCTACTCTCAACTGTCTGTTTACCAACGTTCATCAAAATATCTTCTTTTCAGTTCAACAGAAGAAAGAAACTCGTGCAGGTTTAGAACAACTTGAGGGTGAGTAAATGAGACACTTTTCATTTTGGGGTGAACTATCCCTTTAAAAGATGTTTTGTGGCTTTCTTTGACCTAATTTTTTTAATGTTTTCCCATTTTTAGGACTGTGATGACAATGAAGACATGTCGGACGTTGAAATCGGTATTCTGACAGTGATTAACCCGAGGGCTCTGCAACTGTACACTACTCCCTGCATTTTGGTGCCACAACAACGGCAATCATTTTGGAAGGTACAGTGTTTGTGGATGATCTTGAAAATCTTCCACAAGCAACGTGTCTGCTCTTGGACTAATTTATGCTCTAAACTTAGAGTATCCTGCAGCACTGAAATGCACATTCGACTTCATACAAAGAGTGATTTTGTCCCTTGGCCACAAGTCACTCAAATCTTAAATCCAATCACTGAAAAATCGCCTGATGCAGTAATAGATCATAGCCATGATGCTAGTTTGAGTGAATAGAAGCTGTCTTTAAGAAAACTAAAGAAATTGTTGAGTACTGTTTTACAGGTACTTCAGTTTTTTCCAATTGTTGAAAAAAAATAATAATCCACATTTAAGAATTTCAAGTTTACTTGTTTGGTTTTAGAATAGTTTTAATATAAGAGAACTGTAGTAGGAAGGTGTTCTGTACTAAACTTGTAACATACTTGCAAGCTCTGCTTTTGAACACTTTGTAAAGATGTTAAAAAAAAGAAACATTGACCCTTTAATTGTCTTTTTTCCTTTTTTTTTCTTGAGTGCAGTATTTTTTTTTTTTTTTTTTTTTTTTTCTAAAATGTTGCTGGCGGGCAGTTGACGGGCATGCCTTAAGTAATGTTTTAAAATGAACACTGTTTTATAGAGCAAATAAAGTGTTCTAGTGTTGTGCCAAATCTGTTGTCTGTCTTTGCATTCTCAACTTAGAATTTTGAGTACAACTTGCTTGAGAAATTTAAGGCAATCAGTTTCCACACATTCGTCTAGTAAAATGAACAAGCCGACATGTTAGAAGAACTGTTTTGTTTAAGTTCTGCTTACAAATCTCAACTTAAATCTGTAAGTTACCTAAACTTTTGAATTTGAGTTACTTGTACTCAAGTTTTATGGTACCCTCTACAAATACACAAGTAAACTCTACAAAGTAGTAGAGAGTAGTATCAGCTAAAAAATTATGACCTAATTTACTTGAGAATTTTGAGGCAATCAGTTTCCACAGCTTTTCTAAGTAAAGTCAACTTATTACTTTTTACAGTGCACTCCCACAATACGACCATTATTACATGAACCTTATAATATAGTGTCATATCTGAAGTCTTTAGAAGTTCAGCTGTTGATTTATTATCTAGGAAATAAAATAATCAATTTAATTTCAACTTTATTGTTTTATCGTGGTGCTTAATACATGTAATCTAGCAATATTTTTGTACAATATCTGTATCATTAACATTATTTTGCCAAATTCGCACTGGAAAGGTGGCATAGGAGTGCTTCAGAAGTGGCATTTAGATGCTCAGAGGTGCCATGAATGCACTTACACAGCGTTTCACAACATTATACTTTGCTATAGAAGCATTACATCTGTACTTAGAATTGTTCAGAGCTTGTCTGTGTATAAGAGCTAAGCTTAATTGCGTAGACGACACAGTTTTGAGGTCGAGTAGAGACCCAATCCGAACCCAGGATAGAGCGGCTGAGTGAATGTGGTCTTGACTCTGTGGATGAGACTCATTGTGTCTGAGACGCTGTAGAAGGACAGAGTCCCTGCGCTGTGATCCACAAACACTCCTATTCTATTACTAGACACTAGAGGGAGATTACAGTTGATGTTGTTGTGACTAAATGAGCACTTCGAGGGAGAAGAGAACAGTATCCAGGACTGATTATTACACCCGAATGCACACTCCAAACTCTGTCCCTTTCTCCTGATGCTCTTATATGCCACTGCCACATACACACCTGCACTACCGCTGTACTCCAGCTCCCAGTAACAGCGTCCCGTCACACTCTCTCTACACAACACCTGAGCGTAATCAAAGCGCTCTGGATGATCAGGATAAGCATAGTATGTGTTGGTGTAAGTGATCACTGTGTTCCCCTCAGAGAGGTGGAGGCATGGATGCACTGTGTTTGGATCCAGAGAGAGCTGATGGAAATCTGGTGGAAACAACACAACACAAAACACAGTGTGTTTAATTGCTACAGAAAAGGCTTAACAAGTGTTTGTGTGGGTTTTTCTAGTAACTCACATTGTAGGAACTCCTTTCTGGTGTCAAATTCAGGAGTCTGAATGATCTGGATGGTTTTCACTACGGACACCAAAACACATCTGCAGTTTAATTCTCACACCAACGCGAAATTAAACCTACATATACTGCATTTTTATTTTCAGTTCATGGTGGTGAGTTCAGTTAATATTCACCTGATCCAGATATGTTTTTCATAGTCTCTCTTAAGAACTGCTGTAGTTTGTCTCTGAGTTGTGAGACAGATTTCATCATATCGTCGAAAGGCATATGAGAACCGCCAGTGATGCCTTCGGTAGATCCAGAGAGAGAGGCGGACGACAAACTCTACACAAAGACAAAAACACAAACTAAGTAGGAAAGTAAGTAGGAAAGATTTTTGAAGTCCTCAGTCTTTGAGACCAGCAGTCTGCTGTGTTTGAGAAGATCTGTTACCAGGAGGAAATGAATATGATCATCCGTGTCTGAAAGTTGCTTCAGTTCGGCGTCTTTCCTCTTCAGTTCATCGATCTCGTTCTTCAGTCTCTTTAGTCGTTCTTCAGCTCGACTCACTGCAGCTCTTTCCTGATCTCTGATCAGCTTCATCACCTCAGAGCGACGTTTCTCAATGGAGCAGATGAGTTCAGTGAAGACCCTCTCACTGTCCTCCACCGCTGTCTGTGCAGAGCGCTGTTACAGGACACACATCACAATCAGCTCATTCACTAATGGTTCTCACTGATTGATTAGTCTCAAAGTAATAGTTCCTCCATTTACTAAACTGAATTAGTTTTTTTTTCATACAATGAGATTGTTCTGTCAAGCTCCAAAATGAACAGCACTCTCTTCCACCCTCAATACCCATGGCTGAAGTGCCCTTGAGCAAGGCACTGAACCCCCAGTTGCTCCCCGGGTACTGGATATATATCTGCCCACTGCTCCTGGTGTGTGTTCATGGTGTGTTCACTCCTCGCAGCTGTGTGTGTTTAACCCAATGCAGAGCACCAATTGCAAGTACTGGTTACCATACTTGGCAAATTATGACTGTAGACTTGTATTGTATTGAAAGGAGTAGCTCAGACCTTCTTCTTCTTATACTCTTTGAATAAAGGATTTCAAAAAGCACTAGAGTAAATAAATCACGGCAGGATTTCCCATCCTTTTCCAGCTGTCAGCAGATTCTCTTTCTCACCTTATGAGACTCCACCGCCTCTCTCAGCTCCTGAAGATCTTTCTCTCTCTTCTGAATTCTCCGATGAGTTTTCTTCTCTGTCTCCTCTAAATGTGCCTGTGTGAAACAAAAATATTGTTAAACCAGAGGAAAGGCGGGATGCACAATGCTCTTCCATGTTAATGGAAGTTGATGTCCTAAGAAGCCTAACTTCATTGTGTTTGCTTTAAAAATCATCTTGCTTATGTTAATACACAAAAACGTCTAAGTTACGTATGTAACCCTCGTTACCTGAAGGGAATCAGTCAGACAGAGACAGATGAATGAGGTCTTGTCCGAGAGCCCAATCACCTTCGAGTGGTAACAAAATGAGCCAATGGTAAACATTGTACCTTGGTCTGCGGACTGATGAATGGAATCCCATACAAAACGCTAAATGGCTTTCTTCCAGTGACCTGTGTGAGTGATAGCACCCTGTCATGAGGCCAGCACGAGTGAGGGCCTTTACCTAACACAGAATGGACTGGGTATCAACCCTGCAGGACATCAACAGTGCTGGAGGAACCCAGGGCTCTGAACTCAAGAACTCACCTGAGGGGAATAGAGTGGAATGGTGCAGCAAGTGGACTGACACAGAGCAGGTCCTCACTGGCCCGAAGAGGTGAGTACCTGGGAGGACACAGGCTCTACACAGAGATTATTATATAAAATCTTGCAAATGTGTTAGATGTTGCCCAGTCCGCAGCTCTACAGATGTCTGTTAGCAAGGCGCCATGCACCAGCGCCCAGGAGGAAGCTAAACTACTAGTTGAGTGAGCCCTCACCCCTAGGGGGCATGGCAGGTCTTCAGCCTGATAAGCCAGGACAATAGCATCCACTGTCCAATGGGATAACCTCTGCTTGGAGACAGCCTTACCCTTCTGCAGGGCTCCATAACAAACAAAGAGCTGGTCTAAGGTCCTGAGGCACTGAGTTCTGTCCACGTAAGTGCGGAGCGCATTTACTGGACGGAGCAGCGCAAGGGCTTGGTCTGCCTCCTCCAGGGGCAGCGCTTGCAAGTTCACCACCTGATCTCTAAAAGGAGTTGTGGGAACTTTGGGCACATATCCAGACCGGGGTCTCAAGATAACGTGAGGGTTGGCTGGCAGCGGGGACTCTATACCTTTTAAGGTAATCAAGTCTCCATCTTAACACATAGATGGTCATTTCCCCGCAATAAGAGCATGAGTCATCCACGAATGCGGTCTCAGCATTCTGAAAACCCAGACACGTGACACAGCGATTGTGGCCATCACGAGGAACCATATATCGACCGCACCCAGAAACCAAGGGGCAGAATGACATCTTTAAAAAGACCCAAACACGGGAAGTCGTGGCCTAAGGGTTAGAGAGTCGGACTCCCAATCGAGAGTTGTGAGTTCGAGTCTCAGGCCGGCAGGAATTGTAGGTGGTGGGAGTGCATGTACAGTTCTCTCTCCACCTTCAATACATGACTTAGGTGTCCTTGAGCAAAGGCATCGAACCCCCAACTGTTCCCCGGGCGCCGCAGCATAAATGGCTGCCCACTGCTCCGGGTGTGTGTTCAAAGTGTGTGTGTGTGTGTGTGTCTGTGTGTGTGTTCACTGCTCTGTGTGTGTGCACTTCGGTTGGGTTAAATGCAGAGCACAAATTCTGAGTATGGGTCACCATACTTGGCTGAATGTCACGTCACTTTCACTTTTTTTTTAGAAGTTCTTCAGTGGTGCTGAAGTGCTCAGGGGAACGCAGGAGCTGAAAACAGGAAGCTCTTGAACCGCTGAATCACGCTGTCACACCAACACCAGCTGATTTGCTTTGTAAGCACTCCGGTGAAACCAGCCGAGGATGTGCTTGGCCCCTCAAAGTGAAAGCTTGAATGCCAGTTGCTTGTGCTGCTCCTTGTATACCCACACAGCGGGGCGGAGCTCGCGATGCAAATCCCATGGACCAAGGTACACTGTGTACCATTGGCTCATTTTGTTACCACTCAAAGGTGATTGGGCTCTCGGGCGAGACCTCATTCTCAGTCTCTTTTTGACGTAAAATCTAATGTGACCAACTGAAAGGGAACTGTTTGGATATCAGAGACTTTAACTTAATGAGATCCTCACTGTTACGTCCCTTAGGTCAGGTGTGTGTGTTTGTGTCTGTCTGTCTAGATGTACTGCTGTTTCTTTTGTCTTTCACAGGTTCTGTGTGCACACCTGTCTTTTAGTTGGTAATCAATTAGAGGAACACCTGTTGGCCATCAGCAGGAGGGCGAGAGCTGGTATAAAGGGAAGAGAACCGGCAGAAGTGAGTGGAGTGGATGGAGAGCAGACATCTAGCTGGATACAGCTTCCTAGAGCTGGGTGATACTGAAGGGGCGTTCGTGGAGTTCCTGCAGTAGCGTTTGATCCTCGTGTTGGGGGTTTACTCTCTCGGTGGAGAGAGGGTGGTAAAGAGTAATGTGTATGCTCTTTCTTTCCATCGTTGTAGTTCTTGGTATCTATTATGTATTTGGGTTAATTCAATGGGTAAAATAAAACACCATATATACAGAAGATCAGTTTCCTTTGTTTTTTCAACCCGAAGTGGTTTTATTATAACTATTATGGTTGAAAACCTTCTCCTCTGGACCCTTCACTGGAGGTTCGTAACACTCACAAATTCAGACTTACCACACACTGTAATGGGCTAAATTAAATTTATGCTTGCAGGTACTGAAACTTATACTAACCCTGAAAGAGTGTATTTGGCATGTGCCAAAACATTCCTGTTTGTGTTTGTGCCAGTAAACTCACATACCTCAATTACGATTAATTCTGTAGTTATCATGACCACATCAATGTTCAGTTCATACCTGTTTCTCTGCTCTTGCCACTGCAGTTGATACAGTGTCGTGATTTTTGTGTTCATCCATCAAACACGTCATGCAGATACAGCTCTGGTCGGTACGGCAGTAAATTTCCACAATTTTATTATGATGAGGGCAGATCATCTGCCGCAAACGTCCAGTGGCATCCATCAGATTGTGTCCTTTGCCTCTGAAGAGATTCTCATGCTGTTCAAGATGAGTTTGACAGTAAGAGCTCTGACACTCTCTACAGGTCTTCTCTGCTTTCTGTTTAATTTCAGTGCAGGAGTCACACTGAACATCTCCAGATCCAGCGTGAAGACGACGGCGAGCAGGAACAGGAGGAGGAACAGGAGCAGCTTGAAGTCTCGTCTTCTTGAGCTTCTCCACCATTTCAGCAAACGCCACATTTTTACATAAAACTGGTCTTGGACTGAAGGTCTGTCTGCACTGAGGACAGCTGTAGAATCCCTTCTGATCGTCCTGATCCCAGCACTCTGAGATGCATCTCTTACAGTAATTGTGTCCACAGGGAATCGTGACTGGATCCTTCACCAGATCCAGACACACTGGACATCTGAACTGATCCTGATCCACTGAAATATTGGCTTCTGCCATTGAACTGTATATGAACACACAAACAGAGACGATACTCACGGTAGCTCTACAGTCAAGTTCCTTGTTCTGAACTGGAGGGTTGATATACAGTATATTCCTGATGACATGCTTGAGAAACAGGTTTTTCTGTAGGGAGTGATTTACAGAAACTTGTTTTGGTTTCTTTTTATAACTTTTTTTTTTACACTGATTCCAGTTTGGTTGGACGAATATGATTGTCCATGATTGTGGACAATAACCAAAATGATATAGATTGTCTCTTTGCAGGATTCATCATCCCACAATACAAATCACCACAATATCAAAACTGGTTCATGATGAAAACTTCATTGAAATTGAAACTTTTTTTCCCAAAGAAAACCATTTTAATAAATAGAGTGCAATTTAGGACTGCATTTATATTCTCATCTGCTGGATATTCTACAGAATATCCATTATCAATAATGTGTATATTGAATATTGTTTTTAATAGGGCATATTAACGCATTCATTTTTTCATATTTTTAGTTTAACACTGGCTGGCTTTCTTAGTGACTGAAAAACTGAGGTAGAAGCTGTATATGGATTGCAAGTGTGCAAAGCTGGCACTCTGTTTAGAGGTGAGCTCAATATTTTGGCTTAAAACAGATGGAAAATTGACACGTCTGTGTGGCAGTTAAAAATTTATTAAAGGTTTTCATCTACACAACTCCCCAGACACATGACTGAAACTTTTCCAACACAAACAAGCACCATCTGGAAAGATAATCAGCTGTCCTCAAGCTTAGCGTGTTTATCCAGTTTTGTTGCTTGCCCGTATTACTGTTACATTTTTCTGTAACCTCTTTCAGATCTCACCCATCCACATTACTAAACCTCTACAGAAAGTTCAGTGCTCTTAATACTGTGGAGATTCTGAATAAATGTGTTTCAGTCAAAAAAGGAAAGAATTTGTAACCAAAATAAAACATTTTACAAACGTGGAAATACCTGGCTGGATATGGCGGCAAGTGGATTGCAACATTGTGGGATCATTTATTTAGGTTTTGATTTACCATGCACTCATACATATGAACGTTTCAAAACTGAAAATTCTTTATAATTCATAAAGTCACATTAGTTTTTGGTCAGTGTCTATCACTATTTAACAAACAAAATCTTACCAATAGATGGGCAAATCTGTGCAAACAATGGGCAATTTAAAGATTATCCCTACAACCAGGTGCGTAGTCAACTTTTGAGGGGTGAGGGGGAAGTGAAATGATTCGCGAACCCGCTACTAACTCGCGAATTGATTCAAATGATTCGCGATCCCGCTCCGAACTCCCGAACTGACTCAAATTATTCGCGAACCCGCTCCGAACTCCGGAACTGACTCAAATGATTCATGCTCCGACCTGCCAAAATAACTCAAATGATTCATGCTCAGAACTCCCAAACTGAATCAAATGATTCGCGAACCGCTCCGACTGACTCAAATGATTCATGTTCCGAACTCCCAAACTGATTAAAAGGAATCACACTCCGAACTCCCGAACTGACTCAAATGATTCGCGATCCCCAAACTGACTCAAATGATTCGAGATCCGACTCCGAGCTCCCGAACAGACTCAAATGATTTGCGAACCCGCTCCGAACTCATGAACTGATTAAAATGATTCACGCTCGGAAATCCCGAAGTGACTAAGATGATTCACGCTCCCGAACTGATTCAAATGATTCGCGATCCCCAAACTGACTCAAATGATTCGCGCACCCGCTCCGAACTCCCGAACTGACTCAAATGATTCGCAATCCCCAAACTGACTCAAATTAACTCCCGAACTGACTCAAATGATTCACGCTCCGAACTGCCAAAATGACTCAAATGATTCACGCTCCGAACTCCCGAACTGATTAAAATAATTCACGCTCCGAACTCCCGAATTGACTCAAATGATTCATGCTCCGAACTCCCAAACTGTCTCAAATGATTCACGCTCTGAACTGCCAAACTGACTCAAATGATTCGCGAACCTGTTTTGAACTCCCAGGGCCCTATTTTAACGATCTGAAATGCAAGTGTCAAAGCGCGAAGCGCAAGTAACTTTGTGGGCGGGTCTCGGCGCTGTTGCTATTTTCCCGGCGGGATAAATGGCTCTTGCGCCCGGCGCAAATCTAAAATGGGTTGGTCTGAAGTAGCTTCATTATTCATAGGTGTGGTTTGGGCGTAACGTGAAATAAACCAATCAGAGCGTCATCCAACATTCCCTTTAAAAGCAGGTGCGCAAGTTCCATTATGGATTGCTATTATTATGGCGTATTTACCAGGCGCACGCCAGGAGCGGTTCACAGCCGAGGAGACTGATGTTCTTGTAAGAGCAGTGAAAGACAGAGAAGTTGTGTTGTATGGGGATGGGAGAAACCCACCCAAAATAGCGTCGGTTAAACAGGCGTGGGAGGAAATAGCCACAATTGTTTCATCGATTTTTTTTCCTGGTTCCTGACGGACAAACCAATTTGTCAGATGTCCTTATATACATATATGACCTCAAACATGTCTGATCCTTAATTACTACAATTAGCCTGAATAATTTGTAAGCTAGATTTATGCCTATTTTTTCACATCTTCGTGGCACACCACAATGATTTCCGTCATCTCAAGTGTTAATATTTTTTTAGTGTAACAATTTATGATTTGCAAAAATAACTGTTGCATCTGTGTAGATTACATGGGCAAAGTGTATGCGCGTTGTGCACGCTATACACTATGGTCAAGCATGCGCCCTTAAAATAGCATAATGAACAACGCGCAACGCGCCACTGACAATTGTTTAATGGAACAGCAAAATAGCACCAGGGATTGTTTGCGCCGGAACACGCCTCCTTTTTTGCGCTGAACCGCCCAGGGAGCGCAAGTTCATTCACTAGTTTAGCGACGTGCTTCTGTGGAGGGAAAAGTGCGCTTTGCGCAGGTGCAAAATAGGAATGACACATGCGTCGGTGTACAAAGTCAATTGCGCTGGGTGCAAGATAGGGCCCCCAAACTGATTCACGCTCCCAACTCCCGAACTGACTTAAGTTTCTATATTCACTGAAAATATCCCACTTGCATGTATTCTGATGAATTGATGGCTTTTAAGAAACTTTTATGGTGCTTTATCATCAAAAATCTGACTGTCCTCTTGTTGCATTGAAAAGAGCAGCTCAGACTTTCTTCTAGACATCTCCTTGTGTTCCTTGAAGGAGTCGTCCAGTGGCGTCCATCGGATTGTGTGTTTTACCTCTTGTAACGGATATGCAGATCATCGATTCATGTGTTTAATTCAGATTTTCCAAATGAAACTCTTTTTGCACCAAGTGCCTGGCCTGGCGCCAGCCTGGCTGGACTTAAATTATTTACGATGCCCATGCGAGCTTCAAAGAAGAAATTAAAACCCCCAACCACATTCCAACATACACAAAAGGAAACCTTTCGTAAAGTTCCTTACTTTTAGAGCCACGTTTCTGCAACCCCCATCTTTGCAGGTCGTAAAACTTTACGACCACCCTGGACACTGGAGAGGAGAGAAGCCAAATCTTCTCCCCAATGCATTCTATGGAATGAATTCGTTACCTGTTAGTTTTTATGTTTTATAAATGTATTACGTATTCCCTTTTGATACATTTAGATGTTTCCCAACATCTGCAGTGTTATCATGTGTTAAGCAAATCTTTAAATATGTGTAATTCTACATTTGAATGTAACTTCATGTTTTGATCATATATATATTATGCTTTGTATCTTTCTAATCGTCATGCTCTGACAGACCCATTTATCTACAGCAAAGTAATGGAAAAATGTATGTAATCTGAAGTACGAACCGATAGAAATATCCCTGATGGAATCGGACAAGCACTAGATCACCAGGGGGGGTTGTCTCCACAGAGACAAAGGAACTTTTCCCTCCGCTTCAGATCGCGGACTTTCATTGGCTGTTTACGCGAAAAAGGGTCGTGAACCATTTCAAGCCATAAGAACGACCGAACAAGGTCCGCCCTCGCTCTTCTTCTCCTTCTCCGTTCTCGGACACGCTACTCTCCAACGTTGCTTCCGCGCGGCCATAGGCCGCGCTCATAGCGCAAACACCCCCCTCAGCACAGGGGCTGAGAGAAAAAGCCATTTTAATGGCTCCTATGGAAGCTTTCGTTTTTGTTGTTTCTTTTCTTTTCTTTACTAAGTTTATTCAACTATTCGCCTCTCCACGCAAGGAAGACGAATTCGGGAACATTGTTTGTTGAACCTTTTAAATACCGCGCGAGGACAGAACAAAGGACCACGTGCTCCACGCTCACGCCAAGATCAAGCGCAGCGTGCACGCGCGTCACATGGCCTCCGGCACACGCCACGCACATTTGGACATTTTGCAAGTATCACTTTCTCTATGGAGATTTAAATGCTGCTTTAAATTGTTGCTATGATCTGATTTGTTGTTGGCTTCCAAAAGTTACTGACTATGATTTTCATACCTGAGCTCCTTATGTGATCTCATTCTATTTTCTCTCTCTCTTTTATTTGGATTCGTTATGTCTTGTATAAAGCTTACTGTTTGTAGTGTCGTACGTATATTTACTCCGTGTGATGTGTAGTTTGATGTATTACTAGTTTAATTATTAAAAACCCATATACTGACGATTGGCTTGGACTCCACCCCACTCACATTATGAGTCACTGAGATGTCTGATCTATAGCTACAAGCTCTAAATTTAGAAACTAAATTTATCATAAGGATAGGATAATATTTTCATGGCCAGAGAATATTTTTCCTTGAATTATAAGGCGTGATAACTTTATTGAAAATTGATAGGTCAACAGTGGTCTGCTGGACAAACCGCTGTTTGATTTGCAGTAATTTACAGTAAGAGCTATCACAACAATTGATATGAAGAATGGAATATTGACATATTAATGAGTAAATTACAATGCCCTGTAATTATTTATTGATATAGGCAAATTGAGCTATTTTTCATAATCAAATTTAATGTAACTGTCATCTGAGATCTAAATTAATCATATTCCTGATTAATTATTCAAATTCCCTATATATCATTTGAGTTAATTATTCTGTAAAACTCATTGTTGCTACACTCTGAAGAGACTCAGAAGTTTGACAGTAAGAGATACGACACTCCAGTTATGATTTCACTGCTTTCAGTTTAATTCCTGTTTAATAGTCCAAAGAAGAATAAGCAAAAGGTTCAAAACAAAGGTTTTTAAGTGACTAAATTGAGTGGAAAACTATGCAAGACAACAGGATATGAAACAAAACCAGCTAAAAGTCCATGATAGTGAAAACTAAATAAACCAAATAACACATCACCACAATATCAAAACTGGATCATGATTGAAACTGAAGCATTTCACACACACACACACACACACACACACACACACACACACACACACACACACACACACACACACACACACGTTGCAAAGAAAGCAAACCAGCAAATGACTTCAGATTTTTATATTATTATTGTTATTAACTGCATTTCTCTTAGGCTTTTTGCAGCATGTTCTGTAGTTAAATCAACTAAACTCATTTTAACTAGTTTTCTCAGCTCAGGTTTGGGTCAGTTCAGTTTGTTGTTGATGTTGTTTGTCTGCATTACTGAAACATTATGATAAAAGTTTCTCTATCCTCTTTTAAAATCTCTCCAACCACATTCCTAAACCCCATTCAGTGCTTTAAATAATGCCGTAAAGTTTTGTTTATACTGAATATGTTAGTCCAAACAGTTAGTTACCTCCTTCTCCCAAAAATACTCTTAATGGGGCGGGGGGGTTGGCCCCCTCCCACTCCCCCAAATACACCTACAGGGGCGGGGGGGGTTGGCTCACTCCACCGCATAACCATACTGGGACGGGATGGTTGGCTCCATCCCACTCCCCCAAATACACTAATGGGGGCGGAGGGATTTGGCTCACTCACACACACAAACTCTCGGGGGGTTTCGGACCCTCCCACCTCAAATGTGCTTGTGAAAGCTGCAATGTTGGGGGTGGGAGTTGGTTCTTGGAGCATGCACCTCCTCGATTCAGAAAGTTCTCCAGGGAGTGGTTCGCAGACGATATTGAATATGGGCTCCCCATCTGAGGACATCGCTAGTTGGAAAGCAGATGGAGATAAACATTATTATTCAAGACCTTCCATCATTGATATTACACATAAGCATAAACAAATCTATGGCAAACACTCTCTACAATGATGGTACAGATAAACTGATTTAATTATTTAAGAGGTAACAAGTGTCTCACCTCAAATGAATGTGTTACTGTAATTTATTCTTGTATGCTAAAGGCTAAACCTGATGAAATAACATTACAAGTGACAAATATGGTTAATGTAAAATCTAAACCTACTTTTTTCCATCACTAATTAAGATTTTCATAAGTTCTCACAGATGCAACTAATCCATAATGACAATTGTTTATGATTATTATCTGTTGTGTTAATTATTCAGAGTAACTCACAGGGTAGGAACTCCTCTCTGGTCTCACATTCAGGAGTCAGAATGATCTGGACGCTTTTCACTTCAAAACACATCTGCTTTTTAATTGTCACGTCAAGGGGAAATTCAAATTAACCTATTGATTTCCACAAATAAACCAGTATTTACCTGTTTTAGATATATTCTCTATCTCATCTGTGCAGAACTGCTGCAGTTTGTCTCTGAGTTGAGAGACAGATTTCACTACATCATCAAATGGGAGATCTCGAGCACTGACCGTGAAGCTGTCTGTAGATCCAGTGAGACAGACAGACGGCCAACTCTACAGACACAACGACAAAAACACAAACTCTGTGTAAATAAAGAAGCTTAACATCACCCGTTTGAGAAATCTCTCTGTTATACCTGCTTAATAAAAAATACAAATAAAAAGTTAAATGAATAAATGTAAATACCTGGAGGAAATGAACATGATCCTGTGTTTCTGAAAGCTGCTGCAGCTCAGTGTCTTTCCTCTTTAGATCATCGATCTCCTTCTTCAGTCTCTCCAGTTGTTCTTCAGCTCGACTCACTGCAGCTCTTTCCTGATCTCTGATCAGCTGCTTCACCTCAGAGAGACGTTTCTCAATGGAGCGGATGAGTTCAGTGAAGACCCTCTCACTGTCCTCCACCGCTGTCTGTGCAGAGCGCTGTTACAGGACACACATCACAATCAGCTCATTCACTAGTATCAGTACATCACACAACAGTGGTTTCTGTGGGACTAAAAGAACTTCAGAACTGGAGGAGAGACTCAAACTTTTCTTCTTCTCTAAACTCACCTTATGAGAGTCCACAGCCACTCTCAGCTCCTGAAGATCTTTCTCTCTCTGATGAATCAGTTTCTGGAATTTATTCTGTGTTTCCTCAAAATCTCTCTGCAGAAAACATTATTTGATGAATAGAAAGTTCAAAATAACTGCATTAAAAAAAAGAAATCTTTTGTAACATAATTTCTTTATAAGGGTGTGCGATATGATGACTTTTGAAAATGTCTCTACGACCTGCTTTTGAAGAAACAGTGCACCTTAAACAGCCTGTCAAACTGAGCCTGATTCCTGGACTAAGTTTTCTTTGGCGTCTGATAGCAGTAAAACACTCAAGGTTTACATGTAAACACCGTTGGTTATGTCTTATAGGTGCATCTCAATAAATTAGAATGTCATGGAAAAGTTCATTTATTTCAGTAATTCAACTCAAATTGTGAAACTTGTGTATTAAATAAATTCAGTGCACACAAACTGAAGTAGTTTAAGTCTTTGCTTCTTTTAATTGTGATGATTTTGGCTCACATTTAACAAAAACCCACCAATTCACTTTCTCAACAAATTAGAATATGGTGACATGCCAATCATCTAATCAACTCAAAACACCTGCAAATGTTTCCTGAGCCTTCAAAATGGTCCCTCAGTTTAGTTCACTAGGCTACACAATCATGGGGAAAGACTGACAGTTGTCCAGAAGACAATCATTGACACCCTTCACAAGGAGGGTAAGACACAAACACTCATTGCCAAAGAAGCTGGCTGTTCACAGAGTGCTGTATCCAAGCATGTTAACAGAAAGTTGAGTGGAAGGAAAAAGTGTGGAAGAAAAAGATGCACAACCAACCGAGAGAACCGCAGCTTATGAGGATTGTCAAGCAAAATCGATTCAAGAATTTGAGTGAACTTCACAAGGAATGGACTGAGGCTGGGCTCAAGGCATCAAGAGCCACCACACACAGACGTGTCCAGGAATTTGCTGAACCACAGACAACATCAGAGGCATCTTACCTGGGCTAAGGAGAAGAAGAACTGGACTGTTGTCCAGTGGTCCAAAGTCCTCTTTTCAGATGAGAGCAAGCTTTGTATTTCATTTGGAAACCAAGGTCCTAGAGTCTGGAGTAAGGGTGGAGAAGTTGCTTGAAGTCCAGTGTTAAGTTTCCACCGTCTGTGATGATTTGGGGTTCAATGTCATCTGCTGGTGTTGGTCCAATGTGTTTTTTGAAAACCAAAGTCACTGCACCCGTTTACCAAGAAATCTTGGAGCACTTCATGCTTCCTTCTGCTGACCAGCTTTATGAAGATGTTGATTTCATTTTCCAGCAGGATTTGGCACCTGCCCACACTGACAAAAGAACCAAAAGTTGGTTGGATGTTATCATATCCATGCTGAACAAGATCCTAAAGATTCCCAGGAGTGTTCACGTCACGTCTGCTGATCCAGAGACTGTTCAGATCACGTCAACTGAGCCAGCGCCATAGCCCAAGATGGCCGCCAGCCCAGCACCTCAGCACAAGGTGGTCACCAGCATAGCGCCTTGATGCAAGATGGCCACCAGCCCAGCACCACAGCACAAGATGGCCAAGCTCAGCGTCACGATGCAAGACGGACGCCAGAGCAAGATGACCCTCCAGAGTCAGGGCTAATCACCGTGGACCTTCCTGAGTCAAGTCAAGTCACTGGTGATATTCAAGGACAGAGTCAAGTCACTGGTGATCTTCATGAACAAAGGCAAGTCACCAATGATCTTCATGAACAAGGGTAAGTCACCATTGATCTTCATGAACAAATGCAAGTCACCATTGATCTTCATGACCAAATGCAAATCACCAATGATCTTCATGAACAAGGGTAAGTCACCATTGATCTTCATGAACAAATGCAAGTCACCAATGATCTTCATGAACAAATGCAAGTCACCAATGATCTCCATGAACAAGTGCAAATCACCAATGATCTCCATGAACAAGTGCAAGTCACCAATGATCTTAATGAGCAGAGTCGGGCCACCAATGTTCTTCAGGAGCAGAGTCAAGTCAGCATTGATCTTCTGGAATCCAGTCTAAACACCATGGGATTACCAGAGCCTCTCCATGTCTCTGCTGAACTATTGGAGCCTCTCCTCGTCTCGGCTGGATTACCGGAGTCTCTCCACGCCTCTGTGGAACTTCCAGAGCCTCGTCACGTCTCAGTCGAACTCTCTGAGCACCCGACTGATCCTGTCGTGGCCACGGAGGCAACCCTTAACTTGTTCATGTTCTCTTTTTCAGACTTGCCCAACCAGACTTGTTCTCCTGCCAGTCCGATCCCACTGTGGTGGTCTTCGGCGCCCCCCTGGTGGGCTTCGGTTTTGACCACACGGTTGTGGTGGTCTTCTGCTCCGCCCTGGGTGTCTTGGATCTCTCTCCGTGTGTTCCTGTATCCCGGCCGTGACAAACATGACAAAGAATCATGATAAATTTGTGAATCATGATTCAACTTTATATTATATTTCTGCTAAATCACCATGTCTCTTTAAAATAAAAATCATACTTATCCCAAATTTTATATTATATAATTTTAAATATTTTAGAATGAATTATCTAATGTCTTTATAAGTACTGCCCATCAAAACACAGTTAATCAAATCAGCTTCCCTAACTGAGAGAAAACTCAACAAATAAAGACAGAAACAACATGAACCTCAATCATGAGATCCAGTAGTAAGCAGTACCTGTTTCTCTTTTCTTTCTGCTGCAGTTGATACGGTGTCGTGATTTTTGTGTTCATCCACAAAACACAGCATGCAGATACAGATCGGTACGGCAGTAAATTTCCAGCAATTTATTATGTTGAGAGCAGATCAGCTCCTGGAGTCGTCCAGTAGCGTCCATCAGATTGTGTTTTTGATCTCTGAAGAGACTCTCATGCTGTTCAAGATGAGTTTGACAGTAAGAGATAAGACACTCCAGACATGATTTCACTGCTTTCTGTTTAATTCCAGTGCAGGAGTCACACTGAACATCTCCAGATCCAGCATGAAGAATGACAGGAAAAGCAGCCTGAAGTCTCGTCTTCTTCAGTTTCTCCACCATTTCAGCAAACACCACATTCTTATATAAAACTGGTCTTGGACTGAAGGTCTGTCTGCACTGAGGACAGCTGTAGAATCCCTTCTGATCGTCCTGATCCCAGCACTCTGAGATGCAGCTCATGCAGTAAGTGTGTCCACAGGGAATCGTCACTGGATCCTTCAGCAGATCCAGACACACTGAACATCTGAACTGATCCTCAGTCCATGAGATACTGGCTTCTGCCATTTCACTATCTACACATACAGAGAGAGAACACAACAGCTGATTAGATTATGAATGCACTATTCATGTTCCTTTGATTCAGTCATTGAGTGGGATTATTATAGTGCATCTCACATGTCTGACCAGTTGTTCTTCTGACTAGATTTAAATAAGCAAGTGGCATGTATTTATTTAATTCATGCTTTCAGTTGTAGTTCATTGAATTGCTTTGGTATTTAACACACAGGCTGATTTAGGTCTTAAATCAACAAATTAGCCCCTTTAATCAAGATGAATGTGCAAAGGGATGTGATAATTTATGTTTATTGATTTGTGCATGGATGCATTTAGGCTTCTAAAGTTCTATCATACAAAAATAAAAAAGAAACAGGTTTTTTGTAGAAGTTCAGCTGTTATGCATAAATTTACAATTATGATATTCATAATACTTTTAAGATATCACAGGTACGTCTGCAAGAGGTCTGTTAAAGATTTCTTCGTCTGGAAAACATTTGCTGTGTACAAACATCTGACAGACATCTTTAAGATGTCAGTTTTACATTCATTCTAAATCATAAACATCACTGGGAATTTCTTTGTTACAAGTTGTAATAGAAAGTAGGTCAGTCTCAAAACTACAAAAAATGCATGCCATGGTTTGGACTAAGTTGCTTCTATCGTCATTAAAATTTGAGGGGAACGTTCCTCTTATCATACAGAACACATTTCAGTTTGTGTCATTTTTGTGCTCAGGCCCTAATAATTACTACTGATTAGGTTGCAACCCTCTACGGACACGTTGGCAATTGAATCGCTATTGGCTATTGAATATTTTAGTTTACTCGCCAGACTGATTGAGATATATGTATATGTACACACACACACACAGACACACACACACACACACACACAAACATAATCATTCATATAAAGCGATATTCAAGCTTAAAGGCAGGGTAGGTAAAAAATTTATAAACAACTTTCTTCCAAATTGGTTTAAACTTTCTATATATATCAATGCATAATTAAAATGTAAGTACTCTGATAAAAAGAGTATAAAAATCGAGTGACTCTAGACCGTTTAATCTGTATTAAACACAGCTCATTATTTCCATTCGGGACGAAACATAGGATTGGCTTAGGCGACTGTCACTCTCTCGCAACCATGGCAACCACACTTTTGCCACACATGACCTGCCCACTTGCGCGCGCACGTTTGATTTGAGGAATTCAAGAGGCACGGATCCTAGGAATACCAAAACAATTGTAGAGAAACAGCAAGCAAAATTCACAGTATCGGCCTATGCAGTTAGTGAAGGCAAACCAGGCAAAAAAAGGGAGACAGTAACAGTACAAGAAAAGGCAATGAACAAAAAGTCTTTGGATAAACAAAGAAATAAAACGTGAGTTAATATCGGCATGGCTTTCCAGCGATGCGAGAACTGAGGGAACTCAAGGGGCTGAAAAGTGACTCCTTGATGGCTTTATTTCTGCTGGACAGGTAAATCTTTATTTTTGTATTTTGATCATACAAATTTTTTTGTTTATTTTTTCATGAAGCATGTGTCATTAGCACACGTAGCTGCATAATATAGCTAACATAACATTACTTAGCGAGCCGTAGTAGAGACGATAAATAATCTATAGGCCTAGCTCAAGATGATAGCTATAGCGTGGCTTTGGAAGCAGTGTTAATTTTGACACGAAATTTTAATTTAGTTTTAGTCTTAGTCTTTTGACTATAATTCTTTTTAGTTTTAGTCAAGTTTTAGTCATCTGATTTGTTTTAATTTTAGTCTTATTTTAGTCGACTAAAATTGCTTGGTATTTTAGTCGACTAAAATAAGACTAAAATCAATAACAGATTTACTAGACAATTTTTTACAGCTGGTATAGGAAACAAACTTAACCAAAATATATAAAACACAAATTCAACTTTATTTCAACACAACTGTGTCTTTATTTCGATTCAAAAGCTTTTATGCAGCAACAAACACTGTCATGATAATGTAAACAATAACTAGCTGCCAATTGACCATCAATAAAAGAAAAATAACGTTAGGTCCAGGACCTTAAAGCTTACAGCTGAGCTGAACAATAAGTGCATACATTTAAAGTAAATATTTAATAAGTTGGCAGCTAGGTGGATAAAAAAAAGTAACAAGATTTTATAAGGTATTCATTTGTCTAGCAATATTGTATGTTTTAAATACTACAATATTGCTAGATTTGTATGTATAATGATAGGATGTGAACATTCATGTTTCACATGACTAATATAGAAATATTTGTGATATTGTCAACAAGTAGAACATTATAAAATATACTAAACATTAGTATTAATCAAATGTATTTATCATGATATTACGTATTAGTATTGTGCTCTCATCTAACTTGAAGAAGGGGCTATTTTACAGTACTTTCCAGTTCGTAATATTTAATGCTACAACATCTACGCACTGCAGTCTTCCAATTTTGCTTAGCTCAATAAACAAAAGAACATCGTTGTGAAATTACATTTGAGAAAATGTCCGGGTGGCTCGTCTGTAAATGTCTTTTCAAATTGGTGGTGTTCTTGCCACGAATGAGCGCTCCGCGTGCTTTACACTTTGTTTTGTTTTGTTCGTTGTCAAACGTGAAGTGAGCTGTGGACATTTTGTCGCTCTTTTAGACATCACCTCTTCGAATGCCGTCTTCCCGGGAGCTCATTTAAAAACTGAAAACCTTCGCTTCATGTCTCAATAAGTCAGGCTCTGATTGGTTCTCTTCTCTCATGCAGTCTGTTCTGTTTTGCCGGTTCTTTTGTTCATTCCTCGCATCTCTCCCGTCTGCTGATTTGATTTTCGTCACAGTCTATTTTCGTCTCGTCCTTTATTCGTTGACGATAATGTCAATCAATTTAGTCATAGTTTTAGTCTCCATCAGTGCCTTCTATTTTAGTTTTCGTTTCGTTTTCGTCCGCAAAAATATATTCGTCACGAAAATAATGACGAAAATATTTAGTCAACGAAATTAACACTGTTTGGAAGGAGCCCAGAAGGGAGGGGGTGGAGTGAATGGAAATAATGAGCTGTCTTTAAAACAGTCGTGAGAGGTCTACAGACACTCGATTTTTATACTTTCTTTTTCAGAGTACTTACATTTTAATTATGTATTGATATATAAATAAAGTTTAAACAAATTTGGAAAAAAAGTTTTTTATATATTTTTTACCTACCCCGCCTTTAATAATCAGGTATTATTTAATATAACTTAAGTAATTAGAAGTAAATTTGATATTCATGTTTGAATGCATATTAGTCATTTTAAGTGAAATTTTTTTTTCTCTCATTCAATGTTTCTGCCAAAAAAAAGAAATTGGGGAAAAAACAAACAAAAATACTGATAGGATAATAATTAAAACAGGAACGATAATAGGTGAGTGCCAGCCAATGGGATTGTCATTTGCCCATTAACTCCACCCACTACCCAATGAGCAGTATAGAGCGCCTTCTCGCGGCTATAGATGGTAATGTTTTCGCTTGGTTCATTTCTCTCGGTTTATGTCAAATTAATTTTGATAAATAAGTCGCACCTGACTATAAGTCGCCGGACCAGCCAAACTATGAAAAAAAGTGTGACTTATAGTCCGAAAACTACGGTATTCAACCCACCAAAGTGGCTAGTTACACGCATTTTGGCGGATTGGCGGGTGTTAATGTCAAGCCCTGCTTCAAATAATTAAAACTGCTGCGATGTGATGGAAGGCGGATAAATATTGTTCCAATGTCAACGACTGCGCATGCGCCTGTCGTCTGAGCAGAAACTCAGCTGGTTTACAATTGTGACGTAAAATAATATGCATTCGTCTACCAGGCAATGGGCTAGTTGCATATCTCCGCCATCTTGGATTTCCGGTCTTGCGAGTGTGTGCGTAGATATTTCCGGTTGTGCTTAAAGTCAGTGCAGAGAACCGGAGAAGTCCAAATATTACCTTCTATATGTTTACAGGATTTATAATATCACTTAATATGCAAATAAGATATACACTGCTATCATCACTATACTACAAATGTTAACTGAGCCAGTGGATTTGAAACTTGTGTATGTTTGGGTCTGGTGAATGAATTAAATACACTAATGTTCACTGTTCACGAAATGAAAGTTGAACTCATGGTGTGTATACACAGCTAATGTATTTTATCTTACCAAATATGTAAATGTAAAAATTACTTATTTCCCGAAAATGTTTGCATTATTATTGTTATTTTTTTTAATATTAAATATTTACCTCGTGAGAGGTGGGCTGCGATTTATCTTCAGAAGTATCCATTTCTCAATTGTACACATCAGTCTGTTTCATCGTTATTTTATTATTTTATACAGTAAAAAATACGTGACTAATTTTAATATCTGTTTAATCTGATAAATAATGCAAAACAATAACAATATACATGGCTGCTCATAGACAGATAATTTAATTATGCTGCAGATCTTTCACAAAACAGATAAACAGATAAAAACACACATGAATGCAAACAGCGATCTTTTATTTAAGGCAAACCTACGATAATTATATTACGTTTAATTGTACAGTTAGTTATGAATTACGTTATCAAATAAAGTTAATAAAACAGGCTTTATCAGAAATCTCTGTGCGTCGTTTGACAGTCAGAAACATTTATCTTACATAACAGAACAAAACCAGCTCTTCGAAAATGAAAAGTATTGCATATTTGAGAGGTTTGTGTTTAAAAGAAGAAATCCCTGTGGACCTGAACTGACGCTGATCCGCATAATCAACAGAAGAATAAAGCAACCTCCGCTTTGTATCTTGATGAATTTCCCCACAGAGGTACGCAAAATATAGGGATGATGTTTCCCCATGTTTTTGATATACCACTATCGGCTGTTTAATTTGAAAATCATTAATTATATACATCTACCCAAGTTTCGCATGTAAGTTTCCCTTACAGTCAATGCGAGCGTCGCAAGACCGGAAATAAGTTCGCACACACTCGCGTCGCTGAAGCTCACCGGCGCCATCTTGTGCACCTAGCCCATACTAAAGACAAATTGTCAGACGGAACTTTTATTGAGTACTTACATTCTATATTATAAGAAATAAAACCCATTCTATCTTTTTCTATCCATATGTAACATACAATTTGAAATTGATAAGGCTGCAAGGAAACCGCCCAGTTGTGCCATGTGAGTTTCTTTTTGAGTTAATAAGAATAAAAATTACATCGTTCATATAATGCCCGAGTTTCGCTTTTATTTTATTATTTGAAAGTCCGTTAAGGCGTAAGCTTGGTCACTCCGGATCCATTTAGGTGGATTCAGCAAAACCGAAACTACAACAAACATCGAGACTCTAAAAGTCATAAAAAGCTAAAGCTTGAATAAATCCTCAAAAAAAAAAGAACAAAATACACTCACAAAACCACAGCTGTGAATAAGTGAGTCCTGTATTTGGAGAGATTTCCTGAAATATTTGTTTTCAATCGAGGGGCAACCTCCTGCTCTCTCGCGTGAACCCAGAGACTGAAACTTCAGCGACTGGCCGCTTGAGGCTGGCTGCAAAAGGGAGTCAGTCCCATAGACTACCCATGTTAAAATGCCCAACTTCACAGCTGAAAAAAAAAAAGTGTTTACAACCTGGTTCAAAATGAGTTTGGTCTATATAGCTAATTTTGTCCTTCATGAAAAATGTGAGAGGGTAAATTATTTTTTTATAACTCATCCGTTTCAATTATATTAAGCTTTTAAATTATGCATAATTAAGGGCGTGACCACTTGAGTGACAGGTGGATTGACGCTGCTGTCACCAGTGTCGAGCGTATTTTTGCCTTTAGGCCCCGTTTCCACCAAAGCGTTTTCCCCCGGGGCTAGCGTATTTCTTCAGTTGTTCTCAATGGGAGCGCCGCGTTTTTTTCGTCTTTTTCTCCCTGAGCTTGACTTGTGTTAATTTGTATTCAAAACTTTTATTTTATTATTGATTAAATGGCCACGTTTACATGCACAATATATTTATCTATATATCTATATATATATATATATATATATATATATATTTTTTTTTTTGTGGTACAATCGGACTGAATTCATTGCGATTGATGAATCTAATTGTAGTGTTTACATGAACGCAAAATAAAGTGATCAGTGCGCGTTTAAATGTCACAAGCTTCAAATTTGAATAATATATATGTATATTATTTTTAATGTGCGCAAACTGCTCAAATAGTGAAAGTGAAGTGAAAGTGACATATATATAATAGTTTTTCACTGTTTGCACATAATAACCAATAACTGTCGACTGGTAAGGATTTATAGATTACAGAAATGGTATATTGTAATATGTGTGTGTATAATATATATATATATATATATATATATATATATATATATATATATATATATATATGAACCGTATTTCTAATGTTTTTAAAGAACTCTCTTCAAGCAAGACCTGCATTTTTTTTTACTATTTAAAATGTTTTTTCTATTTTAATATGTAATTTATCTCTGTGTTCAAAGGTGTATTTTCAGCATAACTACTCCATTCGTCAGTGTCACATACTTCAGAAATTATTTTAATATACTGATTTGCTGTTCAGTAAACCTTTTTTTAATTATTATTATTATTATAAATATTTAAAACAGTAAAAAAAAAAAATCGGAATTCTTTGCATTTGTAACATTATACACTATATCATACAAAAGCTTAGAGTCAGTTTTTTGGAAATAAATGTTAGAAATTAATACTTTTAAAATCATGGTGTGCACCAAAATAACATGATTACTACAGTTTAACTGCAGTATTGCTGCAATATCATTATATCTGATGTGTGTTTACATCTGGAAAAGGTATTTTTAAAAGGTATTTTTAGAGTGTTTAGGACTTTTCCTGTCAGATGTTAAATAGACATTTTGAAAATGTCTTGAAAGTTGGAAGTTGTAATAAAAGTTGGATTCATATTCACACAAGCAAACCAAAATCCCATGCTTTACTTTTAACTAGTCTATTTTGTATTATTTTTATTTATATCAATTATTTATTTTTACAGAACGTGTATTATAAATTAATTCTGTTATATCTGATCATGCAGTATGCAGGTGTAATCTGTACATTTCTTTATTTCATTTTCTTCAGAACTTGATGAGCTCAGCGGAAATAGTGGAACAATTGAAGCAAGAATTAATTTAAAAGTGCTTCAAGAAATTTGGAGATGTCATGTGATCCAACTAGGAACCAGCTTCACTTGCTTTCTCCACCCTGAAATGCAACTAAATACAATAAAAAAAAGTTACAGTATTTCTGTGTTATTAGTTTAGACAGATTGTGTTTGTCTAGAGCCATAAAATAAAGTTTTACAAGTTTATTCTTGCCACTTTATTCATCAAAATTATTTTACTGGGTGATCTGAAAACCTTTGACAGTTAAATGAGTAACATTAAATTTTAACATTATTTTAATTTTCATTCATGATCAGCTCTCTTACACTACAGTCGTTATTACATTCATCGGATGAGAAGTTTTACTCCATTATTAAAGTAATTATATTAAACTATAATTATAAGCATTATTTCTGATTAGAACTTTAGAATTTTACTGACACCGATTCATCATGTGATATGACAAAATTATCGACAGAGTTTCACCCTTGAGTTGCTATCCAGTCCAAACACAGCATAGAGCGGCTGAGTGAATGTGGTCTGGACTCGGTGGATGAGACTCATTGTGTCTGAGATGCTGTAGAAGGACAGAGTTCCTGCGCTGTGATCCACAAACACTCCTACTCTACTGGAAATACTGACTACAGGAAGGACAGACTCTGTGTTATTGTGCCAGAATGAGTAAGAGATAGGAGTGCAGTACAGTCTCCAGGACTGGTCATTACACCCAGCTACACTCTCAGGATTATTGCCCTTCCTGCTGATGCTCTCATATGTTACTCCTATATCCACTCCTGAGGGCTCTCTGCTGCTCCACTCCAGCTCCCAGTAACAGCGTCCAGTCACACTCTCTCTACACAACACCTGCCACCAATGATCAAATCTGTCTGGATGGTCAGGATAATGTTGATTTGTGTCAGCGACAGTAATCACAGTGTTTCCCTCAGACAGACAGAGGAAATAATTCACTGAGTTCAGATCCAGAGTCAACCGACAGGAATCTAGTGGACATAAACACACAGTTATTCCCTTTCAGATTTAATATAACAATTCTGATGGATTTTTATAATAAGATTTTTAAAATAATTGCCATTTCATCGGAATGGTACAAAACCCAATGAATGTTATGGTGGACTTGATTTGAAAAAGCTAAATGGTCGTTAAAAAAATTTTTTATTCTTGTGTTGTTCACAGTCAACAATGACCGCCAAAGGAAATGAATGGTAAATACACACAGACTGTATATGAACTAGTGTGACTGTAACACAAAACACACTCACTTACACATACAACACTATAATACACACACACACACAATTGAACTGGTGTGGCTGTAGTTGAAATCAGATTGATAACCTCTGGTAAAGCATTCCTGTTCATATTTGTTACATTTATGCTTAACTTTGATGTTGTGTGTTGACAAAATGTCTTTCTTTGTGTGCAGGTTTGACTGTAGTAAAATAAACGCAAAAACTGACATTTCAAATCAACGTTCCTCACAAAATAAAAAAAAAAAAAAAAAGATTTCAGGTGTTCGGTCACTTTTGACCGTGAACAACACAAGTGTTACCCCCAAATGCACAATGCCAGAGGGTCAAATGTGTCTCTTACAGTTAAAATCATCAATTTATCAGTCTATCAATTTAAAATAAAAATCTATAAGAATTAAATTTTAGGCTGCAAATTACAATAATTTTGATAAGTTGCATTTGAAATTACTAAAGTCTCACTGGTTCTCTACAAGCAGGAATGAGCACTGTGTTTGCTAAAGCTTATGGGGCAAATGTTTCTCCAAAATACTGAAGCCTGATTTGATAACGTTTGTGTAGCTGTACGAACAAATGGTATTTCAGCCCACCAAAATGGGCAGGTCCATCTGCCTGTATAAGTTGGTGCTGAATGCCAGTTCATAAAAAAAATTTAGACTCCATCAGCATTGACTCATGCAGCACTTGAGCATGGCTGGATGTGTCCATTATTTCAGGGAACCTGGGTTATGTTAGTGACCAAAAGTTTTCCCTTTCCATATGGTTCCCTCACATTGTGTTCACTAATGCTTATGGGGAAGAAAATCCAATGCCACCAAGCTATAAGTGCAGAATGAAAAGGCATCCTGTGAGCCCAGGCCCAGGGCATCCAAGGTAAGGGTCTTAAGGGAAGTGTGGACTTATAAGGAACAGAGCTAAACAAGAATCAGTGAGGTTCAGGCCATAAGGCCAGAGTCAAGACCATCCTTAGGGGGGTGCCCTTGTCGGAGTCCTTAGACGGAAATAGACTGCGAAGACTAGCCGGTTGGCCCACAGATACTTTTACAGACTTACCCCTGGTGGAGTGGGCCCTCACTCTGATGGGGCACTGTAAGCCCACTGAGGTGTAAGCTAATGGCATGGCTCTGAAGCCCATAAGGAGATGATCTGATTACTGAAACTGGCTAGAGTGCTCTACATATACTCCGAGTATGTACATATACTCCTTCACATGTCCACTTAGATTGGAAAACCCAAGGTCCAACACGAGACCCAAATAGTACTCCAATACTTCAACAATACTTGTACCTTGAACATGGGTTGGGATCGGTATTAGCGGCCTCGGGTCTTGTGTAAACATGCTTTTTCAAATGGACCTGATTAGACCTGAATTCTTTTAAACTATAATGAAGGTGTAGGTTACTTTCACTTTTGTGTTAAGTGAGGAACCTATATATAGAAAAGGAATATACGTCTGCAACCTCAGACAGAACCTGAACCAGGAAGATAATGTGTGCGGCCTGGTCATCCACTATAGCAGGAAGAGCTGAGAGAGTAATAACCTGTGCTTCGAACAGAGTAGAGAGCACCTTAAGCACATAGCCTAAGGTCATTAGGCCCAAACTCAAGGCAGAATGTGTTCACTGAGAGTGCCTGCAGGTCACCCACTCACTTGACTGATGCTAAAGCCTTAAGTCTTAAGTGTCAGGGGCTTTACAATTACAAATATGTAAAGGCTCAAACAGAGGACCTCACAGGACCCTGATGGTTGTGGATAGATCCCTGGTAGGAACAGTATGAGGCCACAGTGGATTGAGTCTCCTGGCTCCCCTCAAGAACTTCATGACCAAGTCGTTCTTCCCTATTGACTGGCCGGCCATGAATCGGCTATCGATTTATTATTTATCAGGCCAATGGTCACAATTGAAATCTGAGCTCAGAAATGACTTGCATCCATTCCCGTTGGAGTCTTGGAGGATATTTTGAAGTTGCTCCGGGCTGGACCAGGAACTGGAAGCTGGTCTGCCATCGCACAGTTCCCCCCAAACCTGAGTTCGAAGCATTTGTCGTGACAACCTTCCTTCTGGAAAACAGTCCCCAGCTGGATGCCTTTGTGATACAGGAGAGGGGTCTTCCAAGGGGCCTCAGCCTTGAGAGGCAGAGGCAGAAGTGTCCTATATGCCAAGCATGGGATGGGAAGTGTGCTTTTAGCCAGAATTGAAAGGGCTGCATATATAGGCCCAAGGCAACCACAGAGGAGGTGGCCACTATCAGGATTAGCATCTTGAGGGGAAGATAAACCCCCACTTCGAATGATGCCTCGAGCTGCTGAATGTTCAGGAGGATTCCAGCATGAAATAAGAACTAAATGAATCTCAAGAATGGTCTGAGATTAGGGGAAAGTAAGCCTCTTTCAGATCCACCTATGAGAACCATTTCCCTGGGAAAACTTGGGTGAGGATCTTCTTTCAGGTCTACATCTTGAATAGTAAGGTCTTCAGGATGCAGTCCAGGTGCCTACAATTGAGGATGGGCCTGAAGACATCATCTTTCTTTGAAGCAAGGAAATAATTGCTGTCAAAGCCAGACCCAGTGAGTACTGGCAGGACTGTTTCAATAGCACCCTTCACCAACAGACACTCTATTTCGGAATGGAGTACATGTATCCTGTACCAAAGTTTGGACCACACTACTGAAGGTCTGGGAAGAGGTCTTCAAGTGAATTGGAGTGAGTGGCCTCATTTTATAGTCTGCACGACCCAGCTTCCAAAGCCTGACTCCAGGCAGTGAGGGGTCTGGGCTTTTCAATTTTTTTTGGTCCCCTATAACAGCAGTAGTATGCTTGGGTGCATGCATGGTAAGCAATATGGGCCAAGTGTTGCAATGGGGGATTGGAAGACAAATGGGTGACTTCTTGGAGGGATGTCTGGCCGCAGCAGGACTTCTGCTTCTTCTGTCCTCATGCATCAGGATGGATTATATGGCTTAGGCTCCAATGTCACCTTGAGATGGGGGCCTTGGCACTTGGGACAGTGCTTGCCAATCTGAGGGCACATTCAAAGCTCAGGCTCTGGCTTTAGTGCTGTTAACTGGGCAGAGCCTTCTGGCGACTTGAAACAGCTGCTGAGCTGGAGAGGCTGCAGTGAAGCATTCTGCAAACCCATCCACAATGGGGCCAGAAAGCACTGTGGGGGAAATTCGGGAGTCGAGAAAGGCATCCTTGATCTCTGTTGAGTTGAGCCAAAGGTCAAGCACAGTCTGGCCATTCTCCAAACAATTGACTAGACGGTTGATTTTGTAGCACAGACCCAGGTTAGTAGCACTGTGCAGCTGTTTGAATTCAGCAAGGTCTGGGCTGGACTAATCCATGCAGCGGAGTTAGGCATGAAAGACCTAGAGGACCGCCATAGTATGGAGTCCAGGGCCAGCTTGTTAACCCACGGAGTAGACCTTAACTACTAGGACTGTGGTGGTCCTGTAGGGATTAGAAAGGTGAAATGCCTTGGCCTGACATCACTTGGTTTTCTGTGAGCAAAACAAGACTTATGCTCTTACAGTGAAAGCAGTCCATCTCTGTGATCGCTACTTCAGAGTTGAGATGACCCTGGCAAGAGACATTCTCACCTTGCTCATCAGAGGCAAGACATTTTGCAACAAAAATTGCAGAAATAGGTTTAACTAGAGTAGAATTTGATGTTAAGTGTCAGAGGAAAAGCGCAGCGAGAGTGAACGTCTTTCTGCAGTTGGTGCTCTTCTAAAGTAAGTAGTAGGCTTCTTTGTCCAGCGAGGAGACAAACTTTGCACTGAAGGAGAAAGACTGATGTAATGGCATTCTTCTCTGACTTCTATTGGTAGGCAACCCCACTTTTTTTGGCAAACTGAAATGCCATTGTGCAGCTACATGAACAATGAATTCAGTAAAAATCTGCTTCAGTATTTCGGAGAATTGGCCTTGCCCCATAAGTACTAACGTGAGTGAACCATATTAATAGAAAACTTAGAATTTCTCAGTGGCTTTTCATAGTAACTCACATCGAAGAAACTCCTTTCTGGTCTGAAATTCAGGAGTGCCAATGACCTGGATGGATTTCACTACAGATACCACATATTTGCAGTTAAATTCTCATGAAGAACCCAAATTAAACTGTTTATATATTTTTAACAAATGGTGCAGAACTAAATTTTGAGAATAAATTAATATTTACCTCTTCCAGATAGGTTTTCTAAAGTCTCTCTGGAAAACTGCTGCAGTTTATCTCTGAGTTGAAACTGAACTTTAACAACAGCATCCAAAGAGAGATCAGAACTGACAGTGAAGTCATCTGTACATCCCGGGAGAGAGACAGACGCAAAACTCTACAGACACAAAGACAACACAAACTCCAAACACCCTGTAATTACAAAAGCTTATTAAAGTCTTCAGTGTTTGAGAACATCTCTGTTACCTGGAGGAAATGAACATGTTCATTAGTCTTTGAAAGCTGCTTCATCTCAGCATCTCTCCACCTCAGATCATTGATGTCCTGCTCCAGTTGCTTCAGTCGTTTTTCAGCTCGATTCATTACAGCTCTTTCCTGATCTCTGATCAGCTTCATCACCTCAGAGCGACGTTTGTCAATGGAGAGCATGAGTTCAGTGAAGATCCTCTCACTGTCCTCCATTGTTGTCTGTACAGAGCGCTGTTATAGGACACACATCACAGCTTATTAGTATTGGTAACTCATAGTGGGTTTCAGTGGGACAGTAAGTGGGAGCATGAGCACAGGAAGAGTTTCTCAAACTTCTCTTCTTCTACTCACCTTATGAGATGCCACAGCCTTTCTCAGCTTTATCTGCCTCTGCTGGGTTATCTTCTGTATTTTTAACAGCGTTTCATCAAAATGTCTCTGCAGAAAATATACGGGACTAATATTAAGTTGTTAATATTTTCTCTACATTAAATATATGTCAATAAACGTTCTGCTTGTAAACCATGATACATTTAATTTTTTCAGGATACTTAGAAAGCAGTACCTGTTTCTCTTTCCTTGCCGCTGCAGTTGATACCGTGTCGTGATTTTTGTGTCCTTTCACCAAACACAGTTTACAGATACACTGTTGGTCAGTACGGCAGTAAATTTCCAGCATTTGATCATGTTGAGGACAGATCAGCTCCTGGAGTCCTCCAGTAGCGTCCATCAGATTGTGTTTTTGATCTCTGAAGAGACTCTCATGCTGTTCAAGATGAGTTTGACAGTAAGAGATAAGACACTCCAGACATGACTTCACTGCTTTCTGTTTAATTCCAGTGCAGGAGTCACACTGAACATCTCCAGATCCAGCGTGATGAACGACAGGAAAAGCAGCCTGAAGTCTCGTCTTCTTCAGTTTCTCCACCATTTCAGCAAACACCACATTCTTATATAAAACTGGTCTTGGTTTGAAGATCTGTCTGCACTGAGGACAGCTGTAGAATCCCTTCCAATCCTCTTGATCCCAGCACTCTGAGATGCAGCTCATGCAGTAAGTGTGTCCACAGGGAATCGTGACTGGATCCTTCAGCAGATCCAGACACACTGAACATCTGAACTGATCCTCAGTCCATGAGATACTGGCTTCTGCCATTTCACTATCTACACATACAGAGCAAAAAAATAATCAGATTGGTATTTCTTAATTAAGTTGTTTGGGATTTGGGATCTTGGGCTGACAATACCACGGCTGAGGTGCCCTTGAGCAAGATGCTGAACTCCCAACTTCTCTCTGGGTGCCGCAGCATAAATGGCTGCCCACTACTCTGTAGCCCCTTTCACACTGCACATCGGACCCGCAATATCTCCAGATCATTGCCAGGTCGCCTTCTGTGTGAAAGCAACCACATCCTGGGATTGATTACCGAACTGAACCCAACTTGAGTCGGGGACCTAGTAACATTGCGGGGTTCGACCCGGGACGAGCGCTGTGTGACCAAAAGCCAGATCTAATTACATGTCGAAGTGATGACGCGTGTTATCGCGCGACTCTTTTACCGTCTGTTTTGATGGAAGATCAACGTTCGCGACGAAAACATATGTAATGAAGCAAACTGTAATGAAGCAGAGATCAGTTAGTTCCTCACTTTCCGCACTGACGCCGAGATCGTTTGCTTGCTTCAGTGAAAGTATAACGTGCCTAGCGTTGTCGACTCGTACATTACACGTCACGCGCTGATGTCACGTGTCGTTACGGGATCTTCAAGGGTTGTGAGTGAAAGCACGCACATATACCGGGTCATCACCGGCAGTGTGTAAGTGCAAAATCTAGCGACCAGGGAACAATTGCAGGAACACTTTACCCCTGTATTTGCCGGAATGGCAGTGTGAAAGGGGCTTGTGTGTGTGTTCACTGCTCCAGGTGTGTGTGTGTGTGCGTGCATTTTGGATGGGTTAAATGCAGAGCACGAATTCTGAGTATGGGTCACCATACTTGGCTGTATGTCACATTTTCTAATCATTTTCTTTTTATTTATTATAAAGATTCAGGATTTATGGTTGCCTACGCCCTTCAAAGTGATAAGACGCTGATTCAGTGGAGCAATTTGGTTCAGAAGAATCTCAAATGTTTGAAGTCACTCAAGTACCTCCAGTCCAATTGCGGCGGTCTAGAAGAGCAACAGCAGGGAGGCATTTAACCCATTTAATCTACCCAGATCTTTTGTGTCTAATGGAGAAGATAGTTGGGTTGCAGAGTAGACCATAACTTATGAAGGACACTGGGCTTTTGACGTCATCTGGAACATTTCTTTTAAGTTTTGTGTAGGTGGTTAGTAAAATGAATTATAAGCTCGTCGGGACGATGATCATTGGTGGGGCTGGTGAATGTGATGGCTATGGCTGTGATTTCATTCTTGAAGGTAAATAAGTTGTATTTGTTGTGTTGGATGTAAGACTGGTTTGATTGGTTTGACTGGGCTGATTTGGTTTAATAAAGTGCCTTAAAATATTTTGTCCAGACGGCAATGATGGTTTGTGCCAGAGTTGGAAAACTGTTGTCATAGCAGGTACTAGGTATGTGATATATATGGTTGAAGTGTATGTTTGTTTTATATTGTGCTGTATTGAAATGTGTATTTTTGTATTTGTATTTCGTAGTTATAAATGATTTTGAATGTTCTAGCACAATAAACAAGGCGCCTTATGGCTCTATTTTAGGAACTGGTCTGTGTCAATGTTTTAGTTACATTGTGGGTGTTGAATCCTTCCGGTATCAACTTGCTACCAGCTAAGCCTATTTATGTTTTATAACTTTTTATGAGTTGTTCATAAATGAATTACATGGACGATTTAAGTGGAGAAATCTATTGCTTTTCATAGATGGGCTTTACACAAGCATCATCAGTTATTTTTCTGTTCTATAGACTTATAGAATATATTTACTATAAAAACAAAACAAGCAAACACACACACACACACACAAACCTTGCTAGGAAATACTTTTAGTCAAAACCCCGCCCACGCTCCAGATTTTGTCTGACTCTAGTTGAATGATTCACAGATGATCAGACGACATTCCCGCGGATTCTATAAATAACTCCTTTTCTGTTTTCCTGTCAGCTGATCTACAGTAAATGGAAGTCACGTTGGTGCAATTCATATTCATAAAAGCTCAATCCAAAAATCTGTGCTTTCCTTTCGACTTACTTATACCCATTTATTTACAATATTAAACCTGTGGGCGATTGAACCGGTTAGTCATAAAAACATCAAAATAAAATAAAATTAAAATATGTATTGAACAAACAAAACCGAAAGTAAATTTTATTTCGTAACCATTAAATTTATTATCCACGTGCATTTAATAATCAACACTCAAAATATAAAAGGATTTTTGCTGTATACAGATGCCCTTAAACAGATAAAAGCAAATTAAGTTAACCGTTTTTAATCCCAGTCCTCTTTAAATTAAAAAAAAAAAAAAAAAAAAAAAACTTCTCGTTTATTGGCGCATGAAACGTAAGATCTGAATAATTAAAAAAGTTTTATTAGCTACGTAATACTGTCAAATGAAATATTTATAGTTTAGTCCTACATTTAAAATACCAATACTTATTTAAATGTATTCGTCAGCATCGTTAACTAAAAACTAAACCTGACTGAGACTCTAAAAAATTATAAAACATCGCTAAAACGTAGCCTCGATAAACAACAAAGCACAGTCACAGCAAAACCCCAGTCATAAATTGAAATACCTGTAGAAATCAGCACAGACAGCGAGTTCTGCCTCTCTGTTTTTGTTCTCTCAGGTTGAATGATGGACAGATGATCCGTCGATCAGAAGAGTCTAAGAAATGGTGAAGTCGGACACTTTCTGCTTTCCGTACACTCGTCTGATCAACACTAAAACGAAAGTCACTCAGTTCTTATATCTAAGCAAAACCAAAAGCCCAAACTTGTGGTAACTTGTAGATTAAATGTACAGGTAACGCTAAAAATACAAGCACTTATGCAATGATTATGTTATTAACGTCATCAATTAGAAAAGAAAGATGTGATGTGATTAAACCGATAGTTAGTCAGCAGGGCTGTCACTTTTCGTTCGAAAATCGATTGCACAATCGATCTGAACAACCAAAACAAGTTTCGAAAATGAAAATAGGGAATCGATTTTAACCAAATATGTACACTATTATTTTGCTGAGTTATGAAAAGGAGCCACCATTGTCAGCTGACAGCGGCCGGCTTTTCTGGTGAAAGATTGGCAGTAAATACTCCCACCTTGCGCAGCCTAATTGCCTTGAATTGCCTAAATCATAAATGCAGCTGGGTCGAAGCCAGTGATGTTTTCATTTATGTTATGGCAGCAGTCTCCTCTGCATACTATATTTTTTTCGAGAATGTTGCACTCCGGTTGCTGTTTTTTATTCTGCACGAAACTTCATGCCAATTAGAGCTGAAGATCTTGGGTTTGGTCGGGTTCGGGCTTATTTTATATCATCCGCGGCTCGGGCTTGCGCTCCGGTTTGCGAGGTAAACGAGCGGTCATGTGTGTTTCATGCGAAAATGGATGCGGAGTAGGTGTAACGGAGGCTTGCCTCTGGCGAACATGTTTTGTTGCACCAGCAACTAAAGCAAAGTCTGAGGTGTGGAAAAGTTTTGTCCTGCTGTTTATAATGAGAATAATGAGTGAATAATGACGCACCATCAGCGAGCGCAGGAACGCGCTGAAGACATCTACAGGGGATTCAATCATTTTCCTCCACAAAAACATGTAGACCTAGCCTAATCTCTGTGAGTAAAGGTTTTTCAAATGATAACTATGTATTCATTGAGTCTTAAATGCATAATGTGGACAGAGTACTATAATATTGGCATTATTCTTTTATTAATTTAAATGTCAGCTGCTGGCGAAACAAATCCAGTGGAGCCTTTACCTTAATTTCGTTACTGGCAAACACCCATCTTAATTTAAAATCTTAATTTAATTTGTTAAGAAAGACTCGTTTTATTGGTGCTTTGGTCTATTTATAGGCTAAATGAGCCTATTCCTATTTAGAGTAGGCTATATTACGATGTCACAGAGGACTTATTTTGTTTCTTTATTCCAAATTCCAAGTGTATAGAGGACTCATTCTTGACAAAAGACAAAAGAGCTGTGTGTGCGCGCGCATTTTGGAATGTCGGACTGTAAACGGGTTCGGTCTTTTAAAAAGCTGTCAATCAAAATGTACCTACTTGTCGGGCTCGGGTCCTGTCGGGCCTAACTAACTTTTTAACGATTACAGTTCTAATGCCAATAAATAAGAAATATTGCTGACTTGTGTGTTTCCAGCGCTCGCTGTTCATCTGTTATTTGGCGTTGAAAAAGAAAACGTCTTTTTTTTTTTTTACATGGAAAATCGATTTTACAATGGATTCAATGAACCTTCATGTCTTAAAAATCGAAAATGCTTTTTTCACAAAAGTGGCAGCCCTATTAGTCACCAATTTAATTTTTGCAGTTGACCAGAACAAAAGTGGCATATAGGCCTAATTTATACTTGAGTAAAATGGTTTTACTTTAACTTGAGTAAAAAAATAAAAAAATAAAATATATATATATATACACACACGGGGTAAAGATTTAAAAAAAAAATATTATCTTCAAACTACGCAGAATAATAATAAATAATTATTTTTACATTTATTCACTGAACCCAGAACCGTTTCTGTCAGACGCGTCTGATTCTGATGAACTGAAGAGCTGATGATACTGCGCATGTGTGATTCAGAGTGAAGCAGACTGACTGTAATGTTAGTGTTTGATTAAAACAGTGTAACTGGGGGCTCTGAAAACACTGCTTGTGAATAATTTGTGAATGGTAAACTTTCATCTGAATACATTTAATAAATGTTTAATGAATAGTGTTTTCCACTTTGTTCCCACTCCACTGTTACTGAACTGTAAAGTGAAAATATTGTGTGATTTATTTAGCATTCAGTTTTCAGTTAAATATATTTGACAATATCAAAGTTATTGTGAAACGTTGTGAACACACCTAAACTCACTGGTTAAATCTTATGTGTCCTCCAGAAGTTTGCGCTCTGCAACTGAACGACTCCTTGTGGTGCCATCCCAAAGAGGTTCACAATCACTCTCACGGATCTTTTCCTGGACTGTGTCCAGCTGGTGGAATGACCTCCCAATCTCTTTACTCGTTTTCAAGAAACATCTAAAGACTCATCTTTTTCCCCAGCACTTAACCAGCTAATACTAGCACTTTTCCTTCTTTTCTTGTCTTTCAGATTTAAAAAATAAAAACACCTGGCTATGCGTTCTGTACTAGACTAACTGAGACTTGTCATAGCACTTGTATACTGTTGTTTCTCTCTTGTTGAACTGCTTCTGTTGTTCTCATTTGTAAGTAGCTTTGGATAGAAGCGTCTGTTAAATGATTAAATGTAAATGTTTATACAGGACGGTACAGAAAGTGCACAAGTGGGAGAGAGTGGAGGGGACGGCGTCAGAACGGACCGAGCGCTGGGACTCTTTCAAGGATCACCCGAAGCACAACCACACTATACGCACGAGGCTGTTGGTTCTAACATTTTAGAGTCTCCTTTGGTAGAAATCTCATTCTGCATTCCCCATGTCCTCTCTCACGCTGGGCCCTTGGAATTGTCCTAATCTTCCCTCCCCTTACAGCGGTCCTGGATGAAGGTTCCCTTCTCAAACTGTGCAACACATTTTCACTGCACAAATGTACACATCTCTTGTCATGAGACACATTACTAAAACATGTTTTTTACAGAAACTGTAGTTTTCCTCCAAAATAAAAGATCCACTGGTTTCAGTCATAAAGGTACAAGGGTTTCTCTTGCAAGTACCGCAGAAATGATGCATTTATATGCCAATTTTTTTTTACAAAAACCTTTAAATATTATTGTTTTTGGATTGTTCTACTACATGTTTTTAACAATACATTCATGCATACTCTGCATCATAAAGTTTGGGATTATTTTCATCTGTTTTATACAGTATGTTTCCAAAATAAAACTGCTGCTTTCCAGTTTTGAGCGTGTGATAGTTTATTGAAGTTGAAAGCCAGTGCTGCCAGTCATTTGATTGTTAGTCTTTATCATGTTGAATCAAGGTTGAAATGCTGGCTGGGTACATATATACATACATACATATATGGCATCCACCAATCCTACAATGCATCGCTGCTGCAGGTTAGGCTGCACTTCAGTCAAAATTAATTAATTTTTTACTAATAACACATTAATGACCTACAATGGACAAACTGACTCAAATGATTCGCGAAACCACTACGAACTCCCGAACTGAGTCAAATGATTCACGACCCCGCTATGAACTCCCGAACTGATTCGCGACCCGCTTTGAACTCCCGGAATGAGTCAAATGATTCGCGATCCCGCTATGAACCCCCGAACTGAGTCAAATGATTCGCGACCCCGCTTTGAACTCCCGAACTGACTCAAATGATTCGCGAACCCCGCTTTGAACTCCCGAACTGATTCGCGACCCCGCTTTGAACTCCCGAACTGACTCAAATGATTCGCGACCCCGCTTTGAACTCCCGAACTGACTCAAATGATTCGCGATCGCGCTACGAAGTCCCGAACTGACTCAAATGATTCACGATCGCGCTACGAACTCCCAAACTGACTCAAATGATTCGCGATCGCTTCGGAACTCCCAAACTGACACAAATGATTCGCGATCGCGCTACGAACTCCCGAACTGACTCAAATGATTCGCGAAACCGTTACGAACTACCGAACTGAGTCAAATGATTCGCGACCCCGCTTTGAACTCCCGAACTGACTCAAATGATTCGCGATCGCGCTACGAACTCCCGAACTGACTCAAATGATTCACGATCGCGCTAAGAACTCCCAAACTGACTCAAATGATTCGCGATCGCGCTACGAACTCCCGAATTGACTCAAATGATTCGCGATTGTCCTCTTTCTGTGAGGGAGGCAGGTAACTGTGAGCTCACCTGCTGCTCGTTATAACTGACCGCTTGGTTGGTCCCAAATTATTAAATATTTGCCTGTTCATTTGTTATTTATTTATTTTGAGTGAATTTGAGTCGTGACATGTCAAAGGAGAACAAAAGCTGTGAACACAAGAAGGGTCAGATGTGTTCTGCGAGCTCCTATGCAAACACAGTGGCAAAATGAGGTAAGAAAATCGCTATCTTTATTATCTTTTGAAAATAGTAAAGTATAACCAGAGTTTACAAATGGGTAGCTTAAAGGATATGTAACCTACAGAAGATAAATAAATACCTGTGTGTGTATTTTGCATTGCTTTATCAGATGATCAAGTTAGATGCTCACCTAATGTGTTGCTGGTAAAGTTATGTGTTAATGTCTGTCTTTTAGAGATTTTACAATTTTAATGAATTAATAAAAATGAATTTAAAAATGAGGATTGTTTAAAGCAGTGGTTCTCAGTGTCAGACCCTCTCTAGTGGTTATGCCGGTGAATCACTAAATTAAATATTAATGTTAATACATTTTAATTTAATCTTTGAGTAAGGCATTTTGTACATTTAAGTACAGTTAATGTACCGTAAATGTATGTAACTTTTGTTATAACTTTAATTTAAACTAAGTTTTCATTTACCTGTGTATAAGCACAGTTGTAGTGTTAATGTTCAAACTGTATTTACCATGGTAAAGTGTCTGACAACAATTAATATTCTTATTAGAATAAAACTGCCTCATTTTTTAACTGTAGAGCTGTAGCTGAATAGTTTGGTCTACTACGCTGCTGAAATGTAATGTTGGTCATTATGGTGGAACTTAATATTTAATAACAAATATTTTCTGAAGTGGTACTTGGTATAAAAAGTTTGAGAACCAATGGTTTAAAGAAATGGTATAAAATGAAATCCTGCTTTTTAAGAACTTTTCAGTAAACCATTTCTTCTTTCCCCTTGTAGAGTCATCGAGGATCCAGTTTATTCTTGAAACATTGGTAAGAAATTGTTCTTCTGCTACATTGCACTGTCACTTCTGCTAGAGATGCTTTGACCTTTTGTGATAGGTTTTGATTGTACTTAATTTAATAAAAATGTACTTCATTTGATTTGACTTGTTTTACAACACTGTAATGTTAGTGTTTTGATTAAAACAGTGTAACTGGGGGCTCTGAAAACACTGCTTGTGAATAATTTGTGAATGGTAAACTTTCATCTGAATACATTTAATAAGTGTTTAATGAATAGTGTTGTCCACTTTGTTTCCAACTCCACTGTTACTGAACTGTAAAGTGAAAATATTGTGTGATTTATTTTGCATTCAGTTTTCAGTTAAATATATTTGACAATATCAAAGTTATTGTGAAACGTTGTGAACATACCTAAACTCACTGGTTAAATCTTATGTGTCCTCCAGAAGTTTGTGCTCTGCAACTGAACGACTCCTTGTGGTGCCATCCCAAAGAAGTAACTTGTGCACGTAACAGCTTTAGGTTGAATAACAACATTTAAGGGAAAACTGTGTAGCAGAGACAGACAGTTTTTGAGAGTAACCAGGCATCTATGATGAGATGTGCATGAGATGTGCATGTGTTATTATGTGATGTGCACTGAGCAACATGATTGGCTCAAAGTTCCTAGTCTGTCCTTCAATGTATCTTTTTACATTATATAAAAAGTGGTCTGTGAGTATGTGTGTTATCTTTTTGCACACAGACTCAGAAGCTGTGTGTAAACCAGATCATTCTCTGCAGAGAATTAAAGCAATACAAAGACAAAACTCTGTTTGGTTTTTCATTCTCAGTCTTTACATATTGTTATTGGATTTGAATTTCCGCAACAATACATACATATATATATACATATATATGGCATCCACCAATCCTACAATGCGTCGCTGCTGCAGGTTAGGCTGCACTTCAGTCAAAATTAATTATTTTTTTTACTAATAACATGTTACTGCCCAACACTGGACAAACTGACTCAAATGATTCGCGAACCCGCTATGAACTCCCGAACTGACTCAAATGATTCGCGAACCCGCTATGAACTCCAGAACTGACTCAAATGATTCGCGAACCCGCTTTGAACTCCCGAACTAACTCAAATGATTTGCGAACCCGCTCATGGACCTACTTACAGTATTGTTCAAAATAATAGCAGTACAATGTGACTAACCAGAATAATCAAGGTTTTTCGTGTATTTTTTTATTGCTACGTGGCAAACAAGTTACCAGTAGGTTCAGTAGATTCTCAGAAAACAAACGAGACCCAGCATTCATGATATGCACGCTCTTAAGGCTGTGCAATTGGGCAATTAGTTGAATTAGTTGAAAGGGGTGTGTTCAAAAAAATAGCAGTGTGGCATTCAATCACTGAGGTCATCAATTTTGTGAAGAAACAGGTGTGAATCAGGTGGCCCCTATTTAAGGATGAAGCCAACACTTGTTGAACATGCATTTGAAAGCTGAGGAAAATGGGTCGTTCAAGACATTGTTCAGAAGAACAGCGTACTTTGATTAAAAAGTTGATTAGAGAGGGGAAAACCTATAAAGAGGTGCAAAAAATGATAGGCTGTTCAGCTAAAATGATCTCCAATGCCTTAAAATGGAGAGCACAACCAGAGAGACGTGGAAGAAAACGGAAGACAACCATCAAAATGGATAGAAGAATAACCAGAATGGCAAAGGCTCAGCCAATGATCACCTCCAGGATGATCAAAGACAGTCTGGAGTTACCTGTAAGTACTGTGACAGTTAGAAGACGTCTGTGTGAAGCTAATCTATTTTCAAGAATCCCCCGCAAAGTCCCTCTGTTAAAAAAAAGGCATGTGCAGAAGAGGTTACAATTTGCCAAAGAACACATCAACTGGCCTAAAGAGAAATGGAGGAACATTTTGTGGACTGATGAGAGTAAAATTGTTCTTTTTGGGTCCAAGGGCCACAGGCAGTTTGTGAGACGACCCCCAAACTCTGAATTCAAGCCACAGTACACAGTGAAGACAGTGAAGCATGGAGGTGCAAGCATCATGATATGGGCATGTTTCTCCTACTATGGTGTTGGGCCTATTTATCGCATACCAGGGATCATGGATCAGTTTGCATATGTTAAAATACTTGAAGAGGTCATGCTGCCCTATGCTGAAGAGGACATGCCCTTGAAATGGTTGTTTCAACAAGACAATGACCCAAAACACACTAGTAAACGGGCAAAGTCTTGGTTCCAAACCAACAAAATTAATGTTATGGAGTGGCCAGCCCAATCTCCAGACCTTAATCCAATTGAGAACTTGTGGGGTGATATCAAAAATGCTGTTTCTGAAGCAAAACCAAGAAATGTGAATGAATTGTGGAATGCTGTTAAAGAATCATGGAGTGGAATAACAGCTGAGAGGTGCCACAAGTTGGTTGACTCCATGCCACACAGATGTCAAGCAGTTTTAAAAAACTGTGGTCATACAACTAAATATTAGTTTAGTGATTCACAGGATTGCTAAATCCCAGAAAAAAAAAATGTTTGTACAAAATAGTTTTGAGTTTGTACAGTCAAAGGTAGACACTGCTATTTTTTTGAACACACCCCTTTCAACTAATTCAACTAATTGCCCAATTGCACAGCCTTAAGAGCGTGCATATCATGAATGCTGGGTCTCATTTGTTTTCTGAGAATCTACTGAACCTACTGATAACTTGTTTGCCACGTAGCAATAAAAAATATACTAAAAACCTTGATTATTCTGGTTAGTCACATTGTACTGCTATTATTTTGAACAATACTGTATATGATGTCTATGCTTCACTTGAGTACCTGCTCCTTTGCCCCTTAAGTGCCCTTTTGTCAAAGCAAAATTTCCTTGAATTTTTTTGTAAACATACCCTTTTGTGAATGCCTGCCCACGCCCAATCATAATATTATACAATTTATTAATAATAATTTAGCCGTAAATAAAATGATCAACATGATGACCTTTTACCTGACCGGGACGATTCCTCATGCCGCACGTGCATTTTTAAATTGCTAAAAGATATTTTCAACACCGCAGCAGCTGGTAAGTGGTGTTTCATTCTCAGCGAAGTGATTTTGATGTTTATTTACTTATTATTATTTTACAAGAACGATGTGATGTGAGAACATGCAGATATGTTGCTGTGTGTAGCCTGTAGTAGTAACGCTAGCGTGCTTTTTGAGGGAGAAAAGCTTCACAGGCATCGAGGGGTCTGTCTTTTTTATGTTATTTGACTAGACTTTTATTATAATACAGTACTTATTTATTTTACACGTTGAGTGCCTTAAAAATAATTATCACAACACCAGTGGCTTATTCAGATTTTCTCATTCTCTGAATTATCATTATAAAAATAAAAACAATTCAGAAATTAATTATATAATTATATTTTAAATGTGACGCAAATCTTTTTTTTCTACAATAGCAACAGTGTTTACAACAACAAGACCACTTTAGCCTGTAAACTCAATAATATCTCTCTGTAAAAGAAAAATGTAAAAATGTCAATAAAAAATGCATAATATTCCTGACATCAAAGTTCAGTGTGAAGGATATGAATAACAAATGTAGCCTGTCATTTGTTTACATTTGTTTTTTCCAATCCCAGAGCTATTATTATTTTAAACTTAAAATTGTCTTCTCTATTGTTTCTTTTTCAAAACTGCATCAAAGCATTTGCTGCTGTATCAATACATAACCCTCCATATCTATACGTGAATCAGCAAGGAATGCATCACAATATATTGCTGTACTGATATTTTGAACAGCGCCATTTAAAGCCTTGTTCCATGTGCCCCTTTTATACTTTGAGCACCTGCCCCTCCAAAGGTCTCTGCACGGCCCTGTTCAGAGGGATTGTCAGCCACGGTAAAAAAGTTAACCGCTTAAGTCATTTGTAGATTAATGCATATTAGAGACGCAAACCATTTAAAACAATTCAGTGCGATTTGGTGAACTGGTTCAAGAAGATCTGATCACATCGAATGATTCGTTCGTGAACCAGATATCACTACACTTCAGTGTTTGAAATCTCACACAACAGACACTGAAGAGAAGACAACGCTGAATAAAGTCATTGTTTTTGCTATTTTTGGACCAAAATGTATTTTCGATGCAGTAATATGCAGTTATTAGCCGTGCCCACTGTATTTTTTGTTGGTTTTCATGAGACCCCCTTGAAATGACCCCCATTGCCCCCCAATCAAAATTGTCTGGAGCCGCCACTGGAAGTGAGCAGTGAGTTGGTTTAAACTGGTTCTGAGCTGGTTTGAGCTGGTTCTGAGCTGATTCTGAGCTGGTTTAAACTGGTTTGAGCTGGTTCTGAGCTGGTTCTAAGCTGGTTTGAGCTGGTTCTGAGCTGATGTAAACTGGTTCTGAGCTGGTTTGAGCTGGTTTAAACTGGTTTGAGCTGGTTCTGAGCAGGAGCTAGTTGCTTAGGACCAGCTCATGACCAGATGAGGACCTCAGCAGCTTTAGATGCTATTAGATGCCTAATGCACTGCTTCAGTCTGTATATCATTATTTGAAAAGTCACCAGGGCCACTAGTGAGGTCCATAATACCTAACAGAATTAAACATTACCCTCTTTAAAAAAGGTGCTTATAAAGGTTCTTCAAGCGATGCCATAGAAGAACCCTTCAGTCAAAGGTTCTTTAAAGAACATATGCAGCGAAATTAATCAATTAATGCTAATTACATTTACAATATGTATAACTTCTCACATTAATGAAAACTAGGCTAATAAGACAGATTTAGAGGCATTATGTCTACAACAATAAATAGTGTTGTATTTTCTCTCCGCTGGGTGGCGCTAGTGTTCAGGGTTGTGTTTAACTGTGTTTCCTGTCCTGGGCTGTAGGTGGCGCTGCAGTGACGGACGGGGGACCATATTAAGACACACGGGATGGATTGTCCATATTAAGACAAAGACCATATTAAGACAATGGCCTCTTCGGTGAAACACGGTGTACTTTCTGTCGCAACTTCTGTTTGCTGAGAGACACAATGTCCTGAAGGACGGAGTCACGAGTGTTTACACAGCGCACAAACACGGCTCCACGTGTTTAATTAAGATGGAAAGAAACATCTATATTCTATGGATTCATGCACAGTTCTCAAAAAACTGAAGTGAAAGTGAAATGAACTGCGAGATTAGGACAATACCGTGTGTTTTGTGTTGTTTTTAGTTATCAGGTTGTTCCTGAACAGGTTAAACATAAATCAGTGATTTGATGATCTCAGGTGAATTTGGATGAAACTAAAGCACGATCATCACGTCCATCATTTACTGAGTTAAACATGTTCTGTTCCCCTGAAAACCCCAAATAACTCACTTCTGAGGAGACTGTCATAGACAACAGTGTTAACTTACAAAATAGATTCCTAAACAAAACCAGTGTTATTTCTACTGCAGTAAAATTGTGTTTTTTAATTAAAATATAATTGAAATAAAATATTTTATTAAAATTACAGAAAAGTTGTATTAAATTGTTTCAATTTACTAAATTAACATGCATATTCTGAATGCATTTATTTGCTATTAATATAGTCAATAATTATCTAAAAATGACAAAAATTCAAAATTAAAATATTGTATTTATTATAGTGAATATGTTATTTGGGGGAATCATAGTCTGTGCAAGTTAAGCTGCTTTGAAACTCACAACTAAGAAAAATGCTTGAAAAAGTTTTTTTTTATTTTTTATGTTTTATTATATCAGAAACATAATACACTCAAGTAGCAAGAGCATGAATGATGGAAACGGCAGTAGTTTTGCTGAGTATTTATTAAAGCGTTTCTCTGTTGCAATCGGCTGCAGAACATGTCAAACAAACACATGTAAAGCTGTACAGATTTCAGCATGTCACATGTAATAGTTTGTGTACTCTCCTCTGACTCTCTGAGAGGGTTTTGCGTAAGAGGCTGGAGGTCATCGCTCTTATCTGCTCCCTTCATTCAGACAGTCTTCACTTGGGCTGATGACCCTCAATTAGATCAGAAAACACTGGCTGGCTGTTTCTCCTGTGTTTTATTTGGCTGCACAACACGTAAAGATACCCTGTCAGTCATAAACATATTTAATTTCAACATAACAATTGTATTATTCTGGACGAGGTTAGCCCTTCTGTCTGCTAAAACAATATAATATATAGACTATAAAAGCAAACATATGTCTTAAAGTCTCTCATTAAGTGCACATTCATAAATACTAAGCATTATTTACTCATAAACAGACCAGAGAAGCCGAGCGGACGTATTAAAGTGCATTTTAAAGTTGACACGTGTTTTCATTGAAACTCAAACGTGGATCACAGTCAGTTCAGATTGTGTGATGCGTCCCACACTGAAACACGGGACGTCCCGTGTGAAGATCTCAGGATCTGAGGCCCATCTGAGCCATCAGCTGCTCGTACACCGTCCACGCCATCGCCGCTATCATGGTCCTCCTGAGCGAGCGAGGAACCGCGCCGCGGAAGAACCCCACCAAACCGTGCTCCTGACACACAAACACATTCAAATTACAGTTTTATTTGTTTGTAAAGATTCTGAGAGTTCTGAAACTGCCATGGCAACATTTCTAGTTTACATTTAGTTTGTTTAATCAAATGTTAATATTTTATTTTAGTTCAGTTAATGATGTTTCAGAATAATTTTAGTTGTGGTTTTAAATCTAATCAGATTAAATATGTGGATGACAAACCATTCACTTTATAAATCTCATATTGAAGAGTTCCAAATGGAATCTTGGAGACTTTTTTCAAATTTTTGGAATCTGAGGAATTTAACAGAATTCAGATTCAAACGGAATCAAAACTGTTACACATTGACAGCCAATCAGAATCAATCCTGATATCACAAGCTGCTGGAGGATTTAAAGCGGCAGACACATGTGCACTCATGATATTGCTCGCTGGTGTGGACCCTAGTATTGTTATCTTGGTGTGAACAGGCCTTAAATATGATTTTTCACTCAATACAGTAGCATTATAAAACAAAGAGTTGTGTGTCTGATCTGATTAGATGAGCTGTGCTGCTTCTGGCTTTATTAGAGAGCTAGTCTAAAGCAGCAGAGAGGGTCACATCAGGGTCTGTTACCTTGTAAATGAACTGCACCACGTCTGATGTCCTGCTGAAGACGTCTGGACTCACTTGAATGTGAGTTTTCACCACATCTGCTGGCTGGGTCACGACGGAGGCCAGGACGCCGGCCAGGACCCCGCAGCTGAAGTTTGCTAGTGGAGCGTAAGACGACTGACTGATCTCTGAAACAGAGAGAGAGAGAGAATCAGTACAGTCTGATCCACACGGCTGTTCAACCTCTCACTTCATCTCTGAGCCACTCAACGGCTGCTCATCTCTTATGAAGAAGCATTTCTAGACCAAGAGCAATATTCCTGATGTCTCATCAAATATGGTGATGGACAAAAAGAGATTTGAAGGAAAAACTCTTATGTTTGCATGCATGATTTTTGCATCGCCCTCAGAAATGTGTTGCTTGCTTACATAATTTTGTTCCTCTGAGAAACTTTATGTGTCCACTTTTGTTTGCTCATAAAACATTTGCATCCCTCCAAGAAACTCAATCTTGAAGTTTTTTATATAAATCTTTAGCATTCTTCTAAGAAACTTAACTAACACTTAGAAAAATGTTGCATTCCCCAAGAAATATTACATTCACCAGTAAAGGACTCTTTTCCTCATTAAATGAACCATCTGGAATGCTGAAATCCTATTTTGATCACATGCACATTTCAAGCAGAAGTGCATGCAGTATATTCTCACACACACCTCGTGGCAGTGTGTACTTGGCCTGGCTGTAGATCATGACGTATATCCCAGAGAACGGTGCGTCTCGGAGCAGCGTAGCAGTCAGACCCGAGAACAAAGTCTTCGCTCCCTCGGTCCGACACACACACTGCAGCGCTCCAAACACACTGCTGTACTTATAGCGGCCGCTCTGAAACACACACATACGCCGCGTTACACAGTGTGTGTACAGAGGGTTTGTAAGCTGTTTGTGAAAGAACCTCATCAAATCTACATTTGATCAAAAATACAGTAAAATGTAAGAATATTATTACAATCTAAGATAACTGTTTCCTATTTAAATATGTTGTGAAATGTAATTTATTTCTGTGATCAAAGCTGCATTAAATGCATTATCTTTTTCGGAGTAGAAAAGTTAAAATAACAGCATAAAAGAATTTAACGCATTCTTAATGAACAGAAGTATAGATTTCTTTCAAAAGCCCAAATGTATTCACACACACACACACACCTCAAATCGTGTTTTGATGACGGTGACGGGCAGCATGCAGACGCCTGCCACACATCTGGCTCCGGCCCCCAGCAGTGCGGCCTGTAAAGGCCCCGGGGCCCCGTCAACGAAAAACCGCTGCTTAAGAGTGAAATATGTGCTGAAGTAGATGCCGACGCCTGGAATACAGCGCACAAACGACTGCGGAGACAGAAATACAGAATATAACCATGCACACACAAACACAACAGAGCTTTCATAGCAAATCAGGAGTGATGCTCACAGGAGAAACGCCTCTCCACAGTCCCAGGAGCTTCTCTGTGCGCAGGACACTCACAAACACGGCGAGCATGCCGACACGACCCGACCTGAGGAGCAGAAGACGGTTCATTAACACTCATCCAGCTGGACTGAGAGCTGGTCCCGTGTGTGTACTGACCCGGGCTGGACGCCGCTCTGTAGCGTCTGCAGACGGGTCTTCACCAGGTCCAGAGGCTGGAAGAGCAGCGTGGAGCACATCCCGCTCAGAGAGCCACACATGAAGGCCTTCACCGCCGGATGAGCCTCAATCACACACAGAAGGAGAGAAACCGCTCATATAGGAGTCACATGGGTACAGTAACACACATTAAACACTAACTACAGTCAGTCAGCAGCTGCTTCAATAACAGCTGATATTTAAAATGATCGTAGATGGATCACAATGCTTTGAATCCATCTGAATCAATTTGAATCATTTGTGTTTACAAAACAGGGTTAAAAATACAACTCAAGCTGTAAAATAATATTTTTGGTTATATTCCTAAAACATTAACTGAAAAAAAAAAAGATTAAAATTATTTACTTATAATAAATTCCATATGAAACTTATAGTTTGTTTTATTTTATCTAATGGCCAAGGCAAATTTTCTCATTTTTCAACAGCTACATTTTATTAAATTAAGTGCTGAATTACTGAAATAACAAACTGAAATCAAGATAAAACATTAAAAAACGAATAAAAACACAACAAAACAATTGCTAAATACTAAAATTAAAAAGGAAAATATTAATAAAAACTGTATTTGTATATCGATACTAAAATAACCAAAAAAAAATTGTTTTGGCCCTCATATAAACCCTGATAAATGATCTGATCTCGTAAGTTAATGAGTGTGAAGTAAAGTTCGTCTTCTGCTGGACTTCAACTGAAGTTTCTCATCTATCTGAGGGAGTTTGCTCAGCCCCGCCTCTTTTGACCAGCGCCATGACAACCGAATGTTTACCGATGCCCTGCCTCACACGGACCAATCAGAACGCAGGAAACAAGAGGCTCGGCTAAAGCCCGCCCCCTCATTGGCTGCTTCACTTCGCTTCTGCGAGAGCTTGAAGCAGAAAATAACCGAGCTACCTGAAGAGAGTCCGCTCAGATCTTCAACAGTTTATTCCCGTGACTGTTATCACACTTCTATAGATACCTATGATCACACACACACTATAAACCACGAGATATAGCGCAGTAACTAGCGCTCACACTGCCCTATCACTGACCAGATAACACGACTGATATATGACCTGCAGAAATGGAGCAAGCTGAGGTGAGCGGATCAAGTCAAGAGGTCAGAGTTCAGAGGGAAACTGCACAACAGACGAAATTTCATTTCGACTACATTGATGTCCACATCACCCATTTGTATCTTGCATTATATTACATTACATATTGTAAAGCCTATTCTGGCGCATAGTGTTTGTGGGCTACTGTACAGAGCGCGGTGGGTTGTATAACGTGAAGTCTATTGTTGCAAGTCTACAGAGACATGGAAGTTTCTCCGTGTCTAACATAAACATAAAATGGTTCGATTTTTTTTTTACATCTTTAAACAACAACACAAAATCTAACAAATAAACATATAACAGGGGAAAAAAACGGGATGAGATGATAAAACTATATTCCAGTCGAGAGCGAACGGGAACGCGCAATACGCGAGAGAACGCTGCAGTTTTGAGCGCGAATGCCAAGTTTATGGTTCTTTTCTCTCTCTCTTTCTTTTTTTTTAAAGATAGTACTAATATAAGAAACATAGGTTTAGAGGGTCAAAACTTGTTTCTAAAATTGTAAGTTACACAGGTTTGCAAAAAGCAGTTAAAACACAAACACACAGAAGCTTACCGGTGAGAACTCCATGATGTTTGAGATGATCAGTCGGTTAATGTGTTCTTCTGCGCAGCTCTGCTTCTGAAAACAGCAGAATATCACACACGCACAGAATCACGCAGGGTTCATTATTCTATCAATGTGCACGGTGCCGCTCATTATGCGCGCGCTTCCCACGTGAGGAGCACGTTCACGTGCTTTGAATTTCTCAAGTCAGAAATAGTAAGGTATAAATAAACTACAGTTTAAACTGCTCTTAAATAGATCAGCTCACCTTTTCTTACTCTGTGTTCACGAGCATCATTCAGCGTCACAAAATGATGTTTCCAATAAAATAAGAAAACTAAAGAAGTACGGAGATAAACAGAAGTGAAGTGAGAACCAGTTGGTCCAGTAAAGCGGTGCTGTCTGTCCTGCTGTGCACGCGCTCCACAGATAGGTACAAGAGAAAGGGGCGGGGTCTGAAGCAAGGTGCGCAGTAAACTCAATTTGATTGGTCAACTGTAACGCCTGCAAGACCAGTGACAAAATATAACGGTTGAGAAATAATAAATGCAACTGTATAAAATACATTTTATCCAATATGTCTGAAGCAGAATTCTAAACCGAAGTTTTAAGAATAATAGATTAGCCCAATTTTAATGAATTAATTAATGAAGCATTAATCTGAGAAAAAATGAAAATAGAGAACGAGGACATACAACAAAGCTTAGTATTTATGTCTCGCAAAATAAAATAAACTAATAAAATAAAAATAAAAAATTATATATATCTCAGTAACACAGATTGAAAGGCTGTACTAGATTCGCTTCAGTGTGAAGCGGATAAAGCTGCTCAGAGCACCGCTTTGGAGCGCTTCAGTTGCGCGGCATCGCGGTCACGTGCGCGCTCTCGCGGCGGAGCTCAGTAACTGTTCAAACAGATTACTGACCAATACATGAGCATAACTTACTCTGCAGGACAGGTAGAGATACTCTCCTAAAAACTCGTAAAAGAAAGCATTTACATCAGTTGCTAAACATAATTGATGGTGATTATAAATCAAGGGCGTATGACATGTCCTTAATATCCTCCGATTACTAAATTGTCGCAAGCAATACTTTTGATCAAACAATTAAATATGTGTTACCACTGTTGTAATCTAGGCATCTAAATAGGTCACGCGATTAAGTAAATTCGCTAGAAAACCTCGCTCTTTCAAGGACGCACATTAAGCTGTTTATCTGATTTATTTATATAGACACACAAGACAGTGTTTAAACGTGCACGGTTTAACTTAATGATCAAATTTACCCTCTTTAACTTATATGTTGTATAACGTACAAAGCTGAAATATCCACAAAATAAAAACCAACACTGGAGAGCGCGCGGTTTAGCCGTCCATCAGATGCGCGTGAAGGTTCTTTCAGAATCAGCATTGGTCCGATTCATATTTAATATTAAAATAAAGCGATGCACAGCGTGGTTACTGCAGGTTTTACATAGGCTAATCAATTAATTATTGTCTAATGAATATGCGCTTTTATTATTAATTATGAGTATGTTGGCATGTAAGATATGCGAAAATATTGGGAGTAGTACTGCCATGTCCCCGCCAATATCAAAATCAAACCCTCGCCCTTGATATAAATAACTTATATATATATTTTAATTAAAATTACGTTCTGTACATTAAACATGTTTCGTAACCTATTTTGCAAAATAAAATAAAAAAAATCTGCCCAGCAACACTGTGAGGCGCGGGGGTTTTATTTTTTTCTGATTGGCTAAATAATGAAAAGAGAAAGAGAAAATATGTTTTGACTTTCAGAAAGATTATTAATAAATATTTAGGGGTAAACGAAAACATTCGTCGGTGATCGAGAATGAATGAAGGGTCCAGAAGCCTGAATTTAGTGATTTTGTCTTAAACTGTAACTAAAAACCAGGACAAAACAAGACCAAATCAAGAACTCTTGCTAAAGTGGTTTTGAAAAAGCCATTTTATTGCATCATTATACCAATGATTCATGATAAATCTCTCCAGATATCATTCAGGAGCTGCAGACAGAGAGAGAACATAACAAAATCACAAAGTCATTATTGAGAGAGAGAGAGAGAGAGAGAGAGAGATAAATGCTCTATCTATCCTATCCATACATAATCAATAAGTCAATTTCTCTCACTTCCCAGCAGTGTGAGCAGAAAAAAAAGCAGAAACCGAGCACGAGCTTCGCTCTCTTTAGATCTTAACGAGAGCACAGATCGCGGAGTAATCAACTATGACGTCACAGAGTATTACACGTCATCAGAGGTAGCCATGGAGGCGTTCCATGTTATTTAAAAAAACTCCCGCCAAACGGAGGATTCCCGCCCAGCCGTGCTCAGCGTTTACAGTGTGTGCGTGAGAGAAACCCTCCACCAATTATGCCCTGAACTTCAATAAAGACACATATACTGGAAGAAACAGAGGATCAGAAAATATCCAAATAGTAGGTTTAAGGCGATAGTGCATAGTGCCATATCTAAATGAGTTCGTGCTTTGCCTACTCCTTCTTTATTCCTTCAATCCGCCGCTAAAGTCTGATAAAACATGTCCATTTTATTACTCAAAAAACATTTCACGTGCATATATGGTGGCGTGGGGATCTTTAATATTTTCTGTGCTGGTCTGATTTACTAAATGCATTATTGTGTGTGAGTGTATATATTATCAGTAATTCTCAACACAATCATATATTTTATTCATCAGCAGAGGTGCAAGAGAGCAAGCGCTATGTTCATCCGTATACCATTATAAAAACGTATGAATGAAATACAGTTTTGTAGAAAGCAAGTTTTGCTTTGGTCCCCTTCAAATACGTTCTCTTCTTTACTATCTTTTAATCCTTTTACTTAGAAAAATAGATCCGGACTAGGGAAAACAATTGACGGAATGTGTCCTTACAAAAATATCATTGCGCTCTTTTTGTATTTTAGACAATGATATGAAAACACAAATTTGGTCCTCGTTGTGTGAGTAGAAGCTGTGTGTGATTGTCAGGAGAACCAGTGTGTGTGTGTGTGTGTGTGTGTGTGTGTGTGTGTGTGCGAATACACTATGGCACTAAAATAAGATCCAAAAAACAAAAACAAAAAAAAAGACAAGGTATCTCTGAGTTTTCAGGGATGTTGTCGTCCGAGACTTGTGTGTTTGCGAGGGAACGCTGCGGTGCGGCTTCTTTCACTCAGGTTTGGGTTCGGGGGTTTCGCTCTTGGCCTCCGGGTCTTCATCGCTCTCGATTCCCGAGCGGCTGACGATACGGCGCATGGTGAAGGGAAGATCGCCGCGTCTGGACACAAAACACACTCATTACTATGACAGACACACATCTGATCACACGCAGGACTCAGGGAGGTAACACACTTCAATTACGATCAATCCGAATTATAGGAAAACAGAACAATAGTAGAACAATTTAGATAAAGTATAGAGAAACTGATGAAACAATAGATCTGCTTTGGTTATTTTTATTAGTTGTACTTATTTTAGTACTTCAAATAAATACCGTATTTTCCAGACTATAAGTCACACTTTTTTAAATTGTTTGGCTGGTCCTGCGACTTATAGTCAGGTGCGACTTACTTATCAAAATTAATTTGACATGAACCAAGTGAAATGAACCAAAAGAAAACATTACCGTCTCCTGCTGCGAGAGGGTGTAGACGGTAATGTTTTCTCTTGGTTCTTGGTTTTAAATAAATGCGAATTATAATCCAGTGTGACTTATATGTTTTTTTTTTTCGTCGTCGTGACGTATTTTTGGACTGAAGCGACTTATACTCAGTTGTGACTTATAGTCCGAAAAATACGGTAAATAACTTTTTTTAATGTCCATTCAGTTTTTTTATTAAATTTTTAAACAAAATTTCAGTTTTATTGAATAGCTAATTTTAGTAATTAATCTCCAAAATAACGTTATTATTCGAATATATCTTAAGATTTTTTCTATGCATAAAAAAACGTTTTGTCATTTTAATTTCAGCTTTAGACTGAACAAAACAAAAATTACAAACATGCCCTAGCAGCCATGTCAAAATTGAGCTATAATTTCTTTTATTTCAGTTAACACCATTTTTTTATGGTTTTCCTTAAACTACTAAAAATATTAGATTTTGTTTTTACATAAATCGACATAATTTTAATTTTATTGAATTTTAATTTATTTTAGTACTTAGTTTAACGTAATTCTAAACGAAAATTAGAAATATATATTTTTAATATATCTATTTACTTTTTATAAATTACATTTTAGTTAAGTACTTAAAGTCAAACTAAATGAAGAAATCATTTTTTAAATAGTTTATTATTTGCTATTATTTTAAATCTGTTATTTTAGTTCTATTTAATGACACTGATGTGAAAGTGCACTACTTCTGATGAAACGGTGAATAATGTCATGTTTCAGGTGAGCATCAGCCGCAGTGTTCTGGTGCATGTGTGACGCACCGGAGTTTGCTCTTCAGGCTGTTGACCTCTCGGTTCATGGCGTCCGCAGACTCGGTGGCGTCCTCCAGCTCTCGCTGTAGTTTCCTGCGGTTGGCGTTGGCTCTCTGCGCCTCCTCCTCGGCCTCCTCCAGCTGCCGCTTCAGCTGCTTCATGCGGCTGTTCAGTTTCTCAGACTGCAGGCGATCACAGACAGACGTTAGCGTGATGAACCTGAACCCTGAACACACATCTTGTGGTGAGCATTACCTGGTCTTTATACTGCTCTGTGTTGCGTCTCTCGTCGTCCACCTGCAGAATCACCTCCTTCAGCTTCTTCTCCGCACGACGCACCAGTTTAGAGGCCTGCTGCCGCTCTCTGAACACAAACATCATCATCACTTACACCGTGGACATTATTTGACATCTGGAGACATTAATGTTTAAGTTGACGGAGTTGTGTGTGTGTGTGTTGCTGTACTTGGTCTCCACGTCGAGCTGCTCCTCCAGCTGGATGATCTTGGCCTCCAGGGCGGCGATGGAGGCCTTGTATTTGCTCTTGACGGCTCCCTCCAGCTCGGTGAGTTTGAGCTTCAGCTCTTTGTTCTGGCGCTCCATCTGTGAGCGCGCTCCCTCCAGACGCTGGGTGGTGCTGCGCTCCGCCGTCAGCTCCACGTTGATCTGGTCCGTCTGTGGACAGAGAGACTCTGTGAGTGTGCTGTGGGGGTCAGAGGTCAGGGGTCAGAGGTCAGTGGCGCTCCTGACCTGCAGCAGGGCTCTCTTCAGCCGGTCGTTCACCAGCTCGGTGTTGTTCTGCTCCTCCTCAAGCTCCTCCTCCAGCTGAGCGATGCGCGCCTCCAGACGCCTCCTCTCCTCCGAGCCCAGAGCCCTGAGCACAGACACACACACACACACACACACAGACAGACACAGACACAGACACACACACACACACACACACACACACACACACAGACACACAGACACACAGACACACAGACACAGACACACAGACACAGACAGACAGACAAAGGATTATGGGTCGGTATACCACAGCATGTCAGCCAGCAGAAATCTGTCAGTTTTAACTACTGTTTTTTTAGTTGTTCGTGCGAAACTGTGACTTGTGTAATTATTTTTTAATAATCATAGAATAATTATTTTTTAAGGAAAAGTATTTTATTTTTGTTTTGTTTTAAAAATAGTTTTAATACATATTTAATAAGATAAAATAAAAAATAACATAAAAAATTGTGAAAACTATTCACTTCAAGTGTTTTTTATTGTTATTTTATTATAATATACACATAAAAAAGTCAATATTTAAATTTTTTTTTATTTTTATTTAGAGAAATTGAATATATATATATATAAATATATATATTTATATATATATATAAAATGTAATTAGTTTTTTGAAAATCTGTTGCATTTTATTATATATGTCTTTTAGAGAAATCATATAGTAAAAAGAGATAACCTCCAAAAAAAGAAAGGAAAAATGTTTGGTATTTTATTGCTCCCCAAGGTATCTCCTTAAAATCTGAAATCTTTTTGGTTTGATTGAAGAGGCAGTATTTCACAGTGTTGTCCATGTCTAACAGTCAGATGAATGTGTGTGTGTGTGTGTGTGTGATGTCACTCACCCTTTGTTGGCCTGGTTGTTGATCTCGTCCTGCAGCTCGTCTCTCTCCTGCTGCGCTTGTCTCTTGGCTCTCTCCGCCGCCGCCAGCTCCTGCACACACACACACACACTCGTCAGACATAAGCCACGGCAGACTCGGCTCTCCAGGACACACACACACACAGAGACACACACTGACCTCCTGCAGCTGGATCATCTCGGCCTCCATGCTCTTCACCTTCTTCTCGTTCTCTTTGCTCTGCGCCAGGATCTCCTCACGGGACACACGCGTGTCCTCCAGCTCCCGCAGCAGGTCCTTCATCTGAGCCTGGAGCGCACACACACACACACACACACACAGCTCTGATCAGGACACAGAAGCAAGCGCTCCTGGAGCAGAGTTCAGTCCTTGATTCTGATTGGCTGAGCCACGTTCGAATCATACACCTTTGTTTACTTCCGTGTGTTGCTCGGCAACCACAGAACCCCAGCTGATTCTGCAGAACTTCACTGTTTTTACTGATATCATTACACTTTACTTGCTCTGCTTTATTTAGTAGAACGTTATTATGTGTCAGGAATAACCGTTTTATAACAGCAGTAACCCCTGAGAAGCTGGGGTTTACAGTGAATGTATAACAGCTGGGGGGTGTTTGTTAGGTATGACGCGAGGGCTTATTGGGACATCACAGTTTTATTAAGTGATGTTGTGTATCATGACATCGGTTACTCCACAAGCTCCTGGTGTGAGAGACGAACCTGCACTTTCTTGAGCTGTTTGAGCGCCTCTTCTCGGTTCTTGTTGGCCAGGTCGATGGCAGCCTCCAGCTCCTTCAGGTCCAGCTCCATCTTCTTCCTCGCCGCCATCGCCAGCGTGCGCTGCTTACGCTCGTCCTCCAGCTCCATCTCCATCTCACGCACCTGACACACACACACACACACACACACAGGAGAATAATAACATCATTAACATCAGTAATAACCCCAGCAGTGCTCGAGCACAGATTACACTTGATCACTGATTTATCTAGTCTGATTATATAGATATATGTTTAAATGAAAAAAAAAAAAAACGGCATATAAATATGCTAAAATAATTAATTGATTGTTTATTTCATTGATTAATCAGATAATATAATCAGACATAATAAAAAAAAAAAATGTAAGAAAAATTTAAGGAAAAATAATTCCAATATTATTATTTTTTATGTTTTTTATTTTTTAAAACAGTTCTTACTCAAAATATCTGATTAAAAAATAAATAAATAAATAAACGATGAAATTAAACATACAGAACTTTCTTTATATATGATAACTGATTTATCGGTAATGTATTTCCTTACATAATCAGGTAGACCTAAACAATATAAAATAATTAGATTTTTAAAGTATAAATGTATATATATATATATATATATATATATATATATATATATATATATATATATGAAAAAAAAATGCTTTAAGATTAAAATGACATTCCTAAAGCAATAAAATAAATAAATAAAGTTTTATATAAGATAACCGATTCATTGGAAATTTATTTCCTTTATTAGTTGAATATATGTGTGTGTATGTATGTATGTATATATACTTTTATTTTTAAGTTAAAAAAGCAAAAAAATCAGAATAATTTTACAAATATTAAAATCCTGTATAAATTATGAAATTGTAAACTGAAAATTCCCATGCCAGGTTGTTCTTTTTCTAAAGTAAATATAAATATTTTTCTTATATTATAATAGATTAATTGGTACATTGATTGGACATACATACATATATATATAAATATATGAAAGCTGGTTATATTTGTATATATATCGAGTCTGATGAATAGCGGCGGTAGGCAGCGTCTGCATGATGTCTGGTGCTCAGCTCGCACCTGTTTGAGCAGCTGTCTCTTCTTCTCCTCTCCCAGCTCGTCTCGTCCCTGCAGGTCTCTCTCGTACTGTGCCTTCATGGCCTGCATGTTGACCTCCAGACGTAGCTTGGCGTCTTCAGTGCCCTGCAGCTCGTCCTCCAGCTCCTCCAGCTGTGTCTTCATCTCCTCCAGCTGCTGCTCCATCGCACGCTTCGACTTCTCCAGATCGTGCACCTGAGACACACACACACACACACACACACACACAGCGTCAGCCTCCAGCCGATCGTCGGACCGGCTCGTCTCGGAGGACAGCGAGGCGTCTTACGCTCTTGCCCACGTCGTCTTTCGAGGACACCAGGTCCTCCATCTCGGCGCGCAGCAGTTTGTTGGTGCGGTCCATCTCGTCCTTCAGCTCCGTGAGGGTCTCCAGCTCGCGGGACAGCGCTAACACACGCGTGTCCTTCTCACGGGCCTCGGCCTCGGCGCGGTCACGCTCCTCAGCGTAACGGGCAGAGATCAGCTTCTCCTCAGCCAGCATCTGACGACAGCAGCACGCCGAGAGTTCACCATTAGACACACTCACATTCACAAGAGGAGCAGATCTATACAGTATTATTGAATTATCATACCATTAGCTTAGCTTGTATTTAAATAATTAACCCTTCTAAGCTGTCTGGGCTTGTTTGTTTACTTAGTTTTTAAATGAGATGAGACTTTGTGACGTCATTTTAGAATGAATCCAAACGCATAAGTATAAAAAATAAATAAAAAACCTTGGCAGTTGAGCTAAAGAGTGGTGCTCTGCTGCCACCTGCTGGATATAATGGTCATTTCACGCCATTTCCAACTTTAATTTCCCTGTTTTCTTTATAATCAAGCTCGTGCTCGTTCGCGGTCACCTGGTCAAACTTCTTCTGCTTCTTCTCCAGGTTGGACACGATCTGTCGGAGGTGGTCCTGGTCCACCAGCATGTCGTCCAGCTCCTGCTGCAGGCGCGTCTTGGTCTTGTCCAGCTTGTCGAAGGCGGCGTTTCTCTCGTCCAGACGCTGCGTCACGGCCTCCAGGTCGCGCTGGACGCGCTTCTTGGCCTCCTCGGAGCTCTCCAGGAAGCTGGCCTCCTGCTCCACCTTCTTCTTCATCTCGGCCAGCTGCGGCAGAGCAGACAGACAGACGCTCAGCACACGTCTCCGTGTGAACGGGACAGGTGTTCTGCGTGTGTTCGTGTACCTGCGCCTGCATGCTGCTCATCTGTTTCTCCAGGTTCCTCTTGGCCTCCTCCTCTTCCTCCAGCTGCTCTCTCAGACCGCTCTGCTCGTCCTCCAGCTGACGCAGACGTGTGTTCAGCGCTAGCTTCTGCCGCGTCTCCTCCTGAAGCACTTCCTGTGAGGACACGGTCAGGTTCAGAGAGCGAGCCAGGCACGCACACATCCCATAATCCCCCGGGCCACCGTACGTACCTGGACGTCCTGCAGCTGCGACTCGACGGATGAACAGTCCTTCACCGCTTTGATGGACTTTCCTTCGGCTTCGCTCAGCAGAGCGTTGACGTTATCCAGCTCCGCCTGAGAAGACAGAAGCGCCGTCAGCGCTAATGCTAATGCTAACGCTTCATCGCGCAGCTAGGGCTTGTGTGGTTCTCTCACCTGCATCTTGGAGACTTTCTCAGCGAACTCTATGCGCTGGCGCTCGCTCTCGGCGTGTTTGACCTGTAGCTCCTGCAGCTGCGTCTCCGCTTTCTTCCTGCGCTGCTCCGACTCTCCTTTGCCCTGCATCAGCGTCTTCAGCTCGATCTGCAGCTCGTTCCTCTCCGACTCCAGAGCCTGTCTGGTCTTCTCCACCGACACCTTGTTCTAGAGACGGAGAGACGGAGCGTGACGCTGCTGATCACGTGGTGTGAGTGTTTTCAGTGTGTGTGAGGGAAGGGGAGCGTCTCGTACCCGTTTGACCTGCTCCAGCTGCTCGTTGAGCTCGTCGAAGGCCTGACTGTGCTTCTGTCTCATCTCAGCCACCACCTGCTCATGAACCTTAGCCTCTTCCTCCAGAGTCTTCTTCAGCTGAGCCACTTCAGTCTCACGCTTCGTCCTGCGGAGGAGACATATAACTGATGGGTTTGTGTGATAAACATCTGATACTGCTGCTGCTGAAACATCCAGACAACAACAGACTCCGACACCTATAGAAATAGCTGCCTTTGAGGGAACTTACATCTTTACAAGAACCAACAAAGAGAAAGCACTATTAATTAAGTATAATAAAAATTATTTAAAAAAAAATAACTGTAGTACAAAAAAAATGAACATATACATAAAAAAAAAATGCTAAAATGAAACTTTAATAATAAAAATCTAAAATAAATAAACACAAATTTATAAATTGATATTTTAATATTATTTAATTGTAACTAATGACCTAAATGGAGAATTATAATAGAATTGTACCGCTAAATACAAAATACAAATAAAAAAGAATATTTAACAAAATAAAATAAAAAAATTATGAAATTAAATTATTGTTCTTATTAGAATTATTTTTATAGTATTATTTTAAACCTAATCATAAAAATAAACTGTAACGCAATTGTACTGTTAAATAATAAATAATACCTAATAAAATAAAATATAATAAAATTATTATAATAGTTATTTTAATAGCGGTTTTATTATTTTATCTATAATTATAAAATTGGCAACAATCATGTTGTTAAATTAATATCTAAGAAAATACTAATTTAATACAAATAATAATAATATTAATAAATACTTAAATTATGTTTTACATTATTATTTCAACGTAAAAAAATGAAAAAATTGTAATGCAACTTTATAAAAAAAAAAAAAAATTAATATCTAGAAGAAAAAAATAATAATAATATTGTTATGATTTAATAATGATAATGGTAAAAAATACTGATATTTATGTGTTAATTTCTTCCACCTTCTTGTGTCAAACCTCTCAAACTTTTATATTTTGACAGCAGGGACACCTTTACACCTCAGGTTCATAAGAGCTTCTCATCACAAACCCCTGAGACGCTGTAAAAGACGCAGACATGAGGTGAAGATCTTATAATCACAGACCTGAGCTCCTGCTGCGCGGCGGTGGAGTCGAGTGTGTCCTCCAGCTCCGTCTTCAGCGCCTCCAGCTCTTCTCCCAGGTCTCTCCGGTGTTTCTCGGCCTTGGCTCGAGCCGCTCGCTCCAGCTCCAGATCCTCCTGAAGCTCGCTCAGCTGAGCCTCCAGCTCCCGGATCTTCTTCTGCGCCAGATTCTTCTGAGCCGCCTCCTCCTCGATCCTGACGGGAAACACAGTCACTCAGGAGCTCTGACGCCTCATTAGTAATGCTCGGCTGTGATTGGACACCGTGCGTCTCACCTGGCGAGCGCCTCCTGTAGCTCCTCCTCTTTTTTAGCGAGCTGTGCGCGTAGTTCGGCGATCTGAGCCTGCAGCTCTGCGATCTGGTCGTGCAGCTCTGTAGAGTCGCCCTCCAGCTTCCTGCGGTTCTTCTCCAGCTCCTGACGCTGCTTCTCCTCGCGACGCAGACGGTCTGATGAGACAGGACATATAATTTACTGAGCCTTCCTAGATTTACTGATGTCAACAACCAGTCCTTCCAGTGCCATCGAGTTCACACACACTATTAATACACATCTATACGAGTTAATACACATCCGAACATCCAACCATTACACCCTCTGGGCTCCATACAGAGGTAAACTACATTAACATGATTAAAGAAATCATTAAAACATTAATTTAAATTCATTATAATCTTAGGCATCAGAATCATAATAAAGACATTTTTACACTAACTATATAAATATGTATACAAAATATACTGTATATGAACACACATAGAAATTATATATATATATTTTAATATAAATTTACAATACATTATACATATTATGCTATCTACACACAAATATGCATACACAAACTATATAACCCTAGATTTTACACTTATTTTCACATTATGTAAATTCATATATATTCATATATAACTGTATACTTTACAAAATGTACATATTTTAAATAAAAAGTTTATATATTATGCTAGATTTTGCATATTTCACATGTATTACACATATTATATTTATATAATTATATGTAATTCTATATTTGTATATGTAAATATACTTGCATAATAAATTCTGTATCTTACAAAAGTTACAGATTTACCATATTTTATGTGAAATGCATATTACGAATCATTTACATTAACAGATATTATGTTATATTTCATTAATATTATACTTCATATATAATTCTACATATAACTAAAGTTATGTAGTTTGAATGCTATATTTTGCATATTTTACATTGAATATCATGAACTGTACATTAATTAAACATGAACTATTTACTTATTCGTGTAATTACCATGACATGAATATTTCATTACATGCTTTATTTGCCAATCACTACATAAAATAAATGTAAAATTTTTCTATATTCAAATGTATAAATTAGGCATATTATAATATGACTTACACATTATGATTTAGACACATTTTCCTATATTTTAAAATGCACTGCTTTGTACCATTTCTCATGTGGATAAAAGCATCTGTTAAATGAGGTATACATGATCACTGATGACTGTATTGACCTGATGCTCTACAGCGTAAGGTGTATTTGCTCACCCTCCAGGTCGGTGATCATGGCCTCGTGTTTGTTCTTGAGCTTCTGCAGACTCTTGGACTTCTCCTCCTCCTCGGCCAGGTTCGTGGTGAACTCAGCGATCCGTTCTTCCATGAGCTTCTTCTCCTGCACCAGCACACGAACAGTGAGGAACAACAGCCAGAGTTTAAACCAAACCTCAGAACAGTGGCCCCTGCAGACAGACCTTGGAGAGTTTGTTGTTCTGGTCGTCCAGCACCATCACGTCCTCTTCGGTCTTCTTGAGTTTGGCCTCCAGCGTGACCTTCTCCAGCTGCAGCTTCTGGCGCGCCGCCTCCTCCTCGTCCAGCTGCTGCTCCAGGTCGGCGATGTTCTGCTGCATCTTCTTCTTCTCCACCTGCAGGTGATTGGCTCGCTCCTCCTCCTCCTCCACACGGGCCTCCAGGTCGTGCAGGATCTCCTCCAGCTCCTGTTTCTTGGCCACCAGGCGGTTCCTCATCTCATCGGCCTCGGCGCACAGATCCATCTCCGCCTGCAGCTGCTCCTGAAGAGCCATTTTCTCCATGTTCAGCTAAAGAGAGGAACGATCACAGCATTAACTTTCCCACTGGAACGGCATTGTGTCTTAGTGTCCACGATAAACCCCCAAAACAAACAGAATTGTTAATGTTATAATCTGTAATAATTAACAAATACAATAAAATAAAGTAACAATATTTCATTTTGTATGTATACTTCACAACATATAATTAATGTGAAACATTACCTGATGCTGTTTGACCTCCATCTCCTTCAGCTGCTGTTCGGCCACCATCTGCTTCTCCCGAACCTTGTTGAGCTCCTCGTCTTTGGCCTGCATCTCCTCTTCCTGTCGGCTCACCTGCAGCAGCGGCTTCACCTGAAACACACACGACACACGCAGCCTCAGCACCGAACACACCTCAAGAATAACAGCTCATCTGAACATGTATGTGTGTGCTTGTGAACCTTAGTGAAGAGTCTCCACCACTGCCAGTTCCTGAGCTTCAGATACGCAGCGCAGTTCCTCTGGATCACCCTCATGGCCGTCAGCTGCTGCTGCCTCTTAGCGAACGCCCTGGACGACAAACACACACCCCGTTACACACCACAGGACAGAGGTACTGGGCTTCTGTGGACTTCAGTGCATGTGTACATCTAGCGTCTTTTTATATACACTCTGTCCTCTAGGAATCACTTCAATTCCATAGTAGCACCCTAACATCCACCTGAACACCCTAGAAACTGGCTAGAACTACATAACATCACCCTAGCAACAACTAAATCCAATAAACTGGCCAAGAACCACATAGTAACGCCCTTTTAACCACTAATCCCAATAAACTGGCTAAGAACCACATAGCGAAACCCTAGTAACCACTAATCCCAGTAAACTAGCTAACAACACCCTAGAAACGGGCTAAGAACAATTTAGCAACACCCTAGTGACCAATAAACACAAATACACTGGCTAAGAACACCCAATAAACTGGCTAAGAACCACATAACAACGCCCTAGTAACCACTAATCCCAATAAACTGGCTAAGACCCACATAGCAACGCCCTAGTAACCTCCAATCCCAATAAACTGGCTAAGAACCACATAACAATGCCCTAGTAACCACTAATCCCAATAAATTGGCTAAGAACCGTATAGCAACGCCCTAGTAACCACTAAACCCAATAAACTCGCTAAGAACCACATAGCAACGCCCTAGTAACCATTAATCCCAATAAACTGGCTAAGAACCGTATAACAACGCCCTAGTAACCACTAATCCCAATAAACTGGCTAAGAACCGTATAGCAACGCCCTAGTAACCTCCAATCCCAATAAACTGGCTAAGAACCACATAGCAACGCCCTAGTAATCACTCATTCCAATAAACGGGCTAAGAACCACATTGCAACACCCTAGTTACCACTTATCCCAATAAACTAGCTAACAACACCCTAGAAATGGGCTAAGAACAATATAGCAACACCCTAGTGACCAATAAAAACACATACACTGGCTAAGAACACCCTAGAAACTGGTTAAGAGACACATAGGAACAGATTAGTAACCTCCAGACCAAATAAATTGGTTAAGAACAATATAACGACACCCTAGTAACCACTAAACCCAATAAACTGGCTACGAACACCCTAGAAACTGGCTAAGAGACACATTGCAACACCCTAGCATAAATTATATACAATAAACAAAAAGAACAATATTGAAACACCCTCTTAACCAATAAACCTGATAAACTGGCTAAGAACACCATAGATAGAAACTGGCTAAGAACCACATAGCAATACCCTAGTTACCACCTAGAACCCCCTAGAAATGAGCTAAGAGCCACATAGCAATGTTCCTTCAACTAATATCAACTGTGTCAGACTAGCAATAACTCATTTAGTTCTGTTTTATATGTTGAGTGAATATTGTTTAAAATAAGTGTTATTTTAATTATTTGTTATGTTAATCAGCAGTTTGACGTCAGTCTCTCATTGTTAAAATCTATTATATATAATATTGATGCTCACTTGCGGGCGACGTATCCACGACACCAGGCCTGGAAGTTAATGATGACGTCGGTGATCTTCATATCACGCTCCTCCTCCAGGTGAGCCAGAACTCCAGCACGGAAAAACACTTTGCTCTGTCCGATCCGGTACAGGTTTGGATCCAGCTCCAGCGCTTTGATCTGACACACAGTTTAGGACACTTAATGAAGTAACACCAGATGACTTTAACCCAGCTTATTTAACAGTTAAACTGGTCTCACCATCAGCACGCAAGCCTGTTTGCCATCCATAAAGCCTTTGGGAATGGAGTTGGGCGTGAGGATTTCATACCTGAGCAAAAAAACACAAACCACTGTTAAAATCAATTAAAAACACACAATCAGGTCTAGAATTAGTGAGAACTAAATCTCAGATGCTAAGAGAATAAGATTCTTAAGAGGAACTATTAAGGAGTTTACTCTGAAGAACTAATTGCATTCAGAAAAAAGCAGCGAACCTCTGTCTGAACTCCTGGAAGACGATGCGGTTGGGGAATCCCTGTCTGCAGATACGGATTCCCTCCAGCACACCGTTACACCGGAGCTGATCCAGAACCAGTTGAGGCTCCAACTTACCAGCCTGAGATGGACACAGACACAATGAATATTGATATATGTTTTTTTTTTGTTTTTTTTTTACATTTTCTTTCATTTCTTTCTTTCATTGTAACATGTATGCAATTTCCCCCTGGGATGAATAAAGTTCTTTGAACTTAATTTAATTTATAGTTACTGTATGTTATTGTGAACGCTAATATAGTTAACATTATAAGAGTGAGTAAAACTATGGTTTTAGTGTTATCGTTACAGCGATCTTTACAGATATCGAACTTGGTGTGGACATTAATACTGTTATCGTTACAGCGATCTTTACAGATATCGAACTTGGTGTGGACATTAATATGGTTATCGTTTCAGCGACCTTTACAGATATCGAACTTGGTGTGGACATTAATACGGTTATCGTTACAGCGATCTTTACAGATATCGAACTTGGTGTGGACATTAATACGGTTATCGTTACAGCGATCTTTACAGATATCGAATTTGGTGTGGACATTAATACGGTTATCGTTTCAGCGATCTTTACAGATATCGAACTTGGTGTGGACATTAATACGGTTATCGTTTCAGCGATCTTTACAGATATCGAACTTGGTGTGGACATTAATACGGTTATCGTTTCAGCGATCTCTACAGATATCGAACTTGGTGTGGACATTAATACGGTTATCGTTTCAGCGATCTTTACAGATATCGAACTTGGTGTGGACATTAATACGGTTATCGTTTCAGCGATCTTTACAGATATCGAACTTGGTGTGGACATTAATACGGTTATCGTTTCAGCGATCTTTACAGATATCGAACTTGGTGTGGACATAAATACGGTTATCGTTACAGCGATCTTTACAGATATCGAACTTTGGTGTGGACATTAATACGGTTATCGTTTCAGCGATCTTTACAGATATCGAACTTGGTGTGGACATTAATACGGTTATCGTTTCAGCGATCTTTACAGATATCGAACTTGGTGTGGACATTAATACGGTTATCGTTTCAGCGATCTTTACAGATATCGAACTTGGTGTGGACATTAATACGGTTATCGTTTCAGCGATCTTTACAGATATCGAACTTGGTGTGGACATTAATACGGTTATCGTTTCAGCGATCTTTACAGATATCGAACTTGGTGTGGACATTAATACGGTTATCGTTTCAGCGATCTTTACAGATATCGAACTTGGTGTGGACATTAATACGGTTATCGTTTCAGCGATCTTTACAGATATCGAACTTGGTGTGGACATTAATACGGTTATCGTTTCAGCGATCTTTACAGATATCGAACTTGGTGTGGACATTAATACGGTTATCGTTTCAGCGATCTTTACAGATATCGAACTTGGTGTGGACATTAATACGTTATCGTTTCAGCGATCTTTACAGATATCGAACTTGGTGTGGACATTAATACGGTTATCGTTTCAGCGATCTTTACAGATATCACACTTGGTGTGGACATTAATACGGTTATCGTTTCAACGATCTTTACAGATATCGAACTTGGTGTGGACATTAATACGGTTATCGTTTCAGCGATCTTTACAGATATCGAACTTGGTGTGGACATTAATACGGTTATCGTTTCAGCGATCTTTACAGATATCGAACTTGGTGTGGACATTAATACGGTTATCGTTTCAGCGATCTTTACAGATATCGAACTTGGTGTGGACATTAATACGGTTATCGTTTCAGCGATCTTTACAGATATCGAACTTGGTGTGGACATTAATACTGTTATCGTTATAGCGATCTTTACAGATATCGTTCTTGGTGTGGACATTAATACTGTTATCGTTACAGCGACCTTTACAGATATCGAACTTGGTGTAGACATTAATAAGATTATCGTTACAGCGACCTTTACAGATATGAAACTTGGTGTGGACATTAATACGGTTATCGTTATAGCGATCTTTACAGATATCGTTCTTGGTGTGGACATTAATGCTGTTATCGTTACAGCGATCTTTAAAGATATCGTACTTGGTGTGGACATTAATATTGTTATCGTTATTGTGATCTTTACAGGTATTGTTCTTGGCATGGACGCTAACACAGTAATATTTATAGCTTACTATCTAGTTATATAGTTATCGTTGTTGGTGTGAATGCTATGCTAGGAACACATCATTTATTCCAGTATGCCGAGCAGTTAATACCTTTTTCTCATGGTTGGGAATGATGCAGCGAACAAAGTTGGGGTTGGTGTTTCTGAGCGTGGCCATGAGTTTTGACAGCTGCTCCTTATAGAGCTGCCCGACTGTCCGGAACATTCCCTTACGGGTCTTAAATGCACCCGGCAGCTCAGACATGCCGGCCACCTTATCCAGACCCACGATACGGTCCACTGAGAGACAGACACACACAGAGAGAGACCGACAGTTACCGTGCTGTAAGGGATTGATCTCAGGCATGCAGTCTGGTCATGATGTGAAAACTACCCACAGTTCAGTGGGCCGTACACATGTCAGCACTGGTGACAAACTACAGACACACACGATGCTGGTGAAGAGTGGGGGGGCACACGGGAAGATGATCCAAATCAATGCAGTGCAGGTGACATGTACGTGTGTGTTTGTGTGTGTGTGTGTGTGTGTGTTCAAGGATCCAAAATAAACACTCGCCTCATTCATGAAAACACAAGATGAATCGAATGACACAGATTTCAGAACAATCACACACAATTCATTCAGCTCGTGTTTCATGAATGAGGCTCAACAACTCATTTTGGTCATTTTTTTAATTTTTATTAAAAGTAATAACTGCCATAACTCAGGTGATGTATGTTATGCACTGTGTTCACAATGCAATTATTCACTGACTAAAATTCAACAAGATTTAATTAAAGCTATTATAAAAGAAGTTGTAGACTAAAAAGGTTATACTATTTTATAATATGTTGATATGAGACTGGCTAATGTACGATGCTGAAAACCTTTGGAAAACAGCTAAATAATATAATATAATTATTTTCATGTAGTAAAAATTTATATTTTCCCAGATATAATTCACAATTTAATTTTTTACAGCTGTCATTGTCAGATTTAGTTCAAGTGAATTCTGGACCCTGCGAGTGTGTGTGTAACTGCATACTGAGGTCATGTTTCACTGGTGAGAACAGAACCAAACCCATGCAGTTTATACCCATTTCTGCAGTACCACAGACCAACAGCGGGGGCGCCAAAGCACACTATATTATACAGAGAGGAGAGACAGCAGAAATATCAGATATATCAACACCTCAGAGAAACAGTTACACAGGACAGCTGACGGAGATGGAGAAGGACTTCACATGAGAGAGAGAAAGAGAAAGAGAGAAAAACCAAAGATGTCACCTGGCTCTAAATGAAGGAAAGGAAAACGCTGATAGAAATAAGCTCTCTGACAGTTCTGGACCTCTGAGAGAGATTGACAGATAGTAGACGGTGTGTACAGAGGTCCAGGAGGACGTGAAACAAGGGGTGGATGGATGGATGGAGAGGGGAAGAAACAGAGGACCAAACGCCAGCGGAAGAGAACAAATCCAGTAAGTTTCCACCAATTTTGGCATGAAAAAGGCACCCAGAGTGTAAATGTTAGTCATTCTTTCTCTTTTGTTGAGTTTAAAAGCTTCACGCCCTTGTATCCTACACATTTTTTCATCATTTACAGTCTTGTATTAATTTAAGAGGTGATCCAATGTGATATATCGACTCACCATCCTTCCACAGCTCTGAAACGAACTTGTCAGTGGATTGATTGAGTAAAGTAGCCACGTTATCGTTCAGTGGGTCCATGTTCTTCATCAGCCACTCGTCTGCCTTATAATCCACCTGAGAAACACAATCACAGATGTTTCAAAGTCCCATATAAGGTTATGAAATGGCACACGGGTTCAGCGGAGGAGCATGTCAACACCTTTCCAGCGTAGTGGATGATGCAGAAATCTGCCTCGTCCTTCAGTTTCTTGGGTTTGTGGAATTTGGGGTGTGTCCCCTGCTCCTGCAGGACCTTCTCCACGAAGCTCTTGTCTGTGGCTTTGGGAAACCAGCACTCCTCGTCCAGGAGAGCGAGGATCCCTGGAGGACTCGCCTGGAAACACACAACACAGATTTCAATCCAAGTCTTCACCATCAGCAGAAGATCAGGACTCAGGAAGGTCAACTAATGACTATATATTGGTCAAACCCAAACCCAATTTGGACCAGTTAATGACCATTTTGACCAGGTAATAGCAATTCTCACAAGTTTGGACAAGCTAATGACCATGTTAAACCAGTTTAGAGCAGGTAATAACCATTTTTTACCATCTCTGTCCAGCTAATAATCATAATAACCAGTTAAGAAAAGCTAATGACCATTTTTAACCGGTTTAGACCAGCTAACAACTGTTCTGGACCAGTTTAGACCAGCTAATGACTATTTTGGTCATACTGGACCAGCTAATGTCCATTTAACCCGTTTGGACCAGCTAATGACTATTTACGTCCAGCTAGAATAAGCTTACGACCATTTTCAATCTGTTAGTACCAGCTTATGGCTATTTTTGCCATCTTGGTCCAGCCAATAACCATTTATGACCAATTAGAACCAGCTCATGACAAATTTGACCTTCATGGTCAGCTAATTATAATTTTCAACCAATTTGGACCAGCTAATGCCCATTTTTAACCAGCATGGAACAGCTAAGACTATTTCTGACCTGTTAGAAACCATAAAAAACATCTATTTACCTCAACAGAAGAGAAGACATTGAAATCAAACAGATTTATGGCGTTTTTTAAATAAAGGATTTCCAAGTTCTCAATTCTGACTAATATCTTAACATGTAGACAGTTCTTTAAAAGGTCACATGGTCATTATAGGGGTTATGCAATTGGTGGAGATTGGTTTACCTTCTCTACCTGCTCTAACCAGTTTCTCTAGGATGATGTACCAGGTCATTCTTGGCCCCAATGGCTGGTAGTCTTAGTTAATTAACCTTACAAACCAACTTGAAGCAGCTTTGACCTACTAGAAGCCATGTAAAACCAGCTACTCTCTTTCTATATACAACAACAGAATTTCATGAAGACATTATGGAAATCAAACCCTATCATAAACACTAAAACAGCTCCATTAAAGGTCACATGATCGTTCTAGGAGTCACACGAATGGTGGAGGACACTTACAGGTTTCTCAATGAGGTCGATGCAGGGCTGTAGGTCGAGGCCGAAGTCGATGAAGCTCCACTCGATGCCCTCGCGCTGGTACTCCTCCTGCTCCAGGATGAACATGGTGTGGTTGAACAGCTGCTGGAGCTTCTCGTTAGTGTAGTTAATGCACAACTGCTCGAACGAGTTTAGCTGCGGGGAGGAACAGAGACACAGTTACTGCTAGGAATTGTGGGCTATCCCACTGTAAGCACCCTTGAGGTTGAAGGATTGTGCCGTACCTCAAAGATCTCAAAGCCGGCGATGTCCAGGATGCCAATGAAGGAAGCGCCCTGACGTTTGGTCTTATCCAGAGCTTTGTTGATGCGCATCACCAGCCAGCGGAACATCCTCTCGTATGTGGCTTTGGCCAGAGCCTCTACTGCGAACTCAGCCTGCTCCTGCGTCTGGGCCTTCTGCACATAGTCACGGCCCACCTTGATCCGGGGCGAGAGGATGGCGCGTGTGAAATCAGTCACGTTCATGCCCATCAGATGGCTCACCTTCTGGGCAGCTGGAGAAGTGAAGGCAAAGTCGGTTGGAAATGGTAACTTATAACAACAATTGTTAGATTATCTTCTCTGCATACTCTAACCAGCTTGACTAAGAGGTTCTACCATGTCAACCTTGGCCTCGTCAGCTGGTAATCTAGCTAATTAAACATTCAGATCAGTTTGAACCAGCAAATTACCATTTTTGACAAGTTTGGACCAGCTAATGAGCAGTTTTGACCCACTAATAACCATTTTTGGTACCATTTTGGTATTTTTAGCCAGTTTGGAGCAGCTTATGATCATTTTCAACCAGTTGGACCAGCTAATGACATTTTCTGGCCAACCTGTAGAAGTTAATGACCATTTTTGACAAGTTGGACCAGCTAATGACAATTTTTGAGCAGTTAGACCAGCTAATGACCAGTCTTGGGCAGCTTGGACCAGCTCACGGCCATTTTCTTGCATTTTAGACCTGCTAATAGCCATTCATGACAATCTGTAGCAGCTAATGATTATCTTTTAAAGTTTTGGAGCAGAAAATGGCAATTTTTGACCAGTTGGGACTAGCAAATGACCATTTTTTGATCAGTATGTACGAGCTAATGTCAATTTGTGGCCAGCATGAAGCAATTAATGACCATTTTTTACCAATTTGGCCAAGCTCATGACCATTATCAACCAGTTTGAATCAGCTAATAACCAGTTTTGGCTAGCTTGGACCAGCTAATAATTATTTTTGACCAATTTGGACTGGATAATGAGCATTTTACTAGATTGGACTAGCTAATGAGCATTTCTGACCACTTTAGACATATCTAATGTCATTTTTGGCCATTTTGGAATAGTAAATAACAATTTTTGATGAGTTAGACCGGTTAATAATTTTTTTAGCAGTTTATAACCACTTTGGAACCGCTAATGGTCCATTTTCAACCAGTTTGGACCAGCTAACGACCAGTTTTCACTTGTCAGAAACCATGTAAAACCACCAGCTAACTTTATAGTGATAATATAGCTACATATTACCAGCACAAAGCGTGATGGACGTGTTTTATTAAAGTCATAAAGATGCGTCTACCTGTGTCATCAGGCATGGAGGCCTGGTCCGAGTGACGTTCCTTCTTAAAGGACATATTACCCAGCTGTAGCACAGACGAAATTACCCTCAACAGACCTGCAGGGGGCAACATACGATTAAAAACCTCAAACGTTTTACAAATAATATTGTCATGTTTGAAAACAGCAGTATATATTCACCGATATGTTCTTCCTCAGAGAAGCCCATGATCCTCATGGCCTCCACGGTCTCCAAGTACATGTCTCGGTCCTGCTGTCCCGGGATTGTCACGTTCCCGTTGGACAGGAACCGGTACTTACTGTAGCTCTCCAGACAGAGTTCAGCTGATGAATGAAGAAACAGATTGATTCATTTATATTCATTACCAAACATAAAAGCCTCATCCTACAATTTTAGTAATATGTAAGCAACAAAACAGTGCAGAAATTATGTTTTAAAGCAGCGAAGGACACCCACAGCGCAGTTTGTCTCCCACACCGCTGAGCATGTAGTAGAACATGTGGAAGGTTCTCTCTTCTTTAGCTTGACGGATTGCACGGGACTTTTCCAACAGGTCTGACGGTCAGAGTCAAGGACACACAACAGAACAGATGCACGAGTATTGACATGAAGGCCTTCAACAGCTTGGGTCTTTATCAGCCATGTTTCAGTTCTTACCTCAGAACCATGTAAACATTTAGCAGACGCTCTGTGCTCATTGTATAGACACAGAAACTATCATTAGTCTTTTAGCATTTACTTATCCAAGAAAAGTGACCCTGATTTAACCATTTCAATTGAAAAGGCTTCTTTTACACATTTTTAAAACCCTCTCATATTAACTAGCTCATAAAGATACAGGTCTCAATATTGGCTCCGACGATGTAACCGTTAACATCAAAGTTGATTCTGATGAACTTTCCCTGAAACACAGAAAATACAAAATATAAAATCACACGCATTCATAGACTAATGTGTGAAAAGTCTGTCCTAACGGGAAGTCTTACGAATCGAGAAGAGTTGTCGTTCTTGACTGTTTTGGCGTTGCCGAAGGCTTCGAGGATGGGATTGGCCTGCAGCAGCTGCTTCTCCAGCTCACCCTGTGCTCAAAAACACACCATCCACATCAGTTCAGACAATCACTGAGAAGAGATGATCACGCCTGGCTGTCAAAGCAAAGCTCTTAAACACAACATCACAAGCTTTTTGCACACAGAAGAGCCAATAAGCCGAAACAAACACATACAAAGATAAGCACGTTCTGATCCCCGATCCCAAACCACCACGAAAGTGAGCGGCCCGTCACCTCCGAAAACATCAAACCAGTGACCACACGACTCTTAAATCTGACGCTCATCTCACACAAACACAAACGTTCATTCACTTTAAAGGAATATTCCAGATTAAACACATCTTCAGCTCTGTGCAGCATCTGGAGCCAAGGTTATTATCATTAACTAAAGATGAAACTAAAATGATAACAAAACACTCTCTTTACTTGAAATAAAATAAAACTATTAAAAAGAACTTATTTTATTCCAATTAGTTTCCAAAGGAACATTCTAAATAAATTTAAAAAAAAAAAAACATAAAAATGACAAAAACACACAACAAAATGACAAACTTAAACTAAAATTAAAACTGAAAAATAATTGAAAACCTAATAAAAATTAAAAAAAAAACAAGATCAACTGTTGCTGTTTTTTTTATTAAAATGAAAACTGCTAAAAGAGAAAACTAATGAAAAATGAATACAAATGACAAAAATGCACTATATTAGTAAACCTGACCAATTAAAATTAAAACAAAAAAAAAAAACTGCAAAATAAGAAGAATCAAAACTAAGAATAAGAATTACAAACAATAAAATGACTACAACTTTTAACTAAAACTTAATTTAAAAAACTATAATACTTTATTAATTATAATAAAATAAACCTGCCTCTCAAAATCTTTAACTTGAGGCTCAAGTGTCTATAAAGAATGGAAATCATGTTCAAGTGTGAAACAAAAGGAGAAATGTGAAGTTAATTTATTCATACGCATATGTAATTTGTGTGGACTTCTAGTGGGCGGAGCTTGATTATCTAATTTACATGAATTAAACTCCACCTGAATCAATGACATAAGTACAATATCCTCAGCCTAGAAAAGCATTTTCACTATTTAGAAAATATCTCCCACATGCAAAGTTGTTGCACAAGCGTTTAACTCGTACCGTCTGTTCCTTTGCGTTAACACAGGCAGAAATATTCCCTGTTTTAATAACACAGAAACTAACGACCATCATCTTGTTCAAATCAAATCATGTAATGACGAGAAGTTCCCCGCAGCTCCTCTGTAATCAGTTTCAGATTGCGCGCGCTCTCTCACTCTCGTAAAGCAAGGCTCGTTAACCTCGCGCCAGAAGATCGTTCCAACAGCGCGAGCTTCGTGTTCGCTGATGTCATCGTTCGCGCCGCGGGAGGCTCGCGCAGAGGGGCGAGTGAAATAATGAAAAAACACACACACACACACACACACACACACACACTTAAAATCAGACAGAGGAGATCAAACCAAAACTCATGAGCGCAGATCGGACAGATTCACCACGCTATTCAGACACATGAGAAGTTAGAGAGCCGAACATGTTCATGTGATCACTTGAGCTGGGGTGAAAATACCCAAAATTATCATCTTGATGAAGCGATTTCGATTCTTAAATCCCCAGGAAAGATTTGTGCTGTTTCCAGATGGATGTGTGAACAAAACATTATTTTGTGACCCGCCTTCCATCCAACAAACCGTGTGCCTTGTTACGTTTGATATGAAACAAGGTCTCAGCTTTCAAATTCTGTCAGTTATTTTTTTAAATTCAAAACAATACAGTTTGGCGCTCTTTTATGTGGCTCGACGGTTAGATTCATAACCGAAGAGTTACTTCTTAACACGTTTCGACGCAGTTACTAGACGAAATAAACAAGAAGGACAGCAGAAGGTATGTAGAGATAGATAATAAAAGAATCATATCTCATGTAATCGATCAATCAGTGTTTCAACCGATGAAAGACATCAATCAAACCGCTTGTAAACATTTATAAACGTCACATTTACCTCAGAAATGACCTTCAGTGTCCATAAACGCCATAGTTAGCTAGCGAAATATATCCATTATATTACATATTAATTATATATTTTCTTAAACTGTTCTTCAATATTTAGTAGGTTTGAATGAATCTCGACATGTACTGTAAACTGGAGTAGAAAGATTAATATATAATTTAAAGTTTATTATAATAGACATTTATTATAAAGACATTCAAATGTCCGTTTAGTCTACAGCAGTACTAGTTGAAAGATTTCTTCCTTTAAAAATAATAATAATAACTGATTTATACTGTACCTGATTGATTTATATCACAATTAATTAATATTTAATCTGAAGCTTGTGAATTGAATCAAATCATGACATTTCTCACTAACCAGCTCAAATGATCACATAAAACTCAATTTACAGAATTTATTTTGGCAAATCTTAGTAAAAATGTCAGGATCTGGATCATATTTAACCCCAAACAAACTGATTTAACCATTTGTTTCTGCATTTTGACATAATTTTCACCTAAACCAAAACACTTATAACTGTGTTTTCAAACCAGTCTCTTTTTCTGAATGCAAACTATTGATTTTAGGGTGAAATATGAGCCAGGCTCAGTGATATTGATCTGGTTCTCGGTGTCATGTGTCTGAATCGCTGTGCGGGCTTCGGTTGTTCACCCAGCAGCGGAGAGATAACACAGAGACATGAAAGAGACAGAGAGAGACAGATGGAGAGATGTTAACTCACATGTGACAGGACCGAGCTGCTCTGTTGGTATAAAGAGAAAAACACTCAAACCTTCAACTTACAGCCAAAGGCCAGATCCAGCGATCGGCCGATAATGACCAACAGAAACATCAGGGACGGGTTTGGACCGAATCCCAAAAAACACTTCATCTATCTTCACAAAACACTTCTACAATGTTTCCATTAATAAGGTGCACATGAGGACAAAACCCAGTTACTGTGAGAAAACATTCATTTCATTTATGAGAGTTTATCATAAGTGATCAATACAAAGAGAAAGTGGGTTGCAAATTAGACTTCATTCTTAATACATTTTAGCTTGTGTAAATTTTAATTTGTATTAGAATATATATAAAAAGTATGCTAAAATAATTAAAAATAAATATAAAAGATACATGAAACTACATGCCGAAAATTGAACAAACAGGATTTTTTTATATGCAGAAATATGGCCTTAATAACAGGCTTGCAAAAATAAATCAGTACGTATATATATATATATATATATATATATATATATATATATATATATATATATAAACATATCTAATTTAGTTTTATTTCTTATTTATGTATTTTACAGTATGCAAAAATATGGATGCTAATAAATGTAAAAATGGTTTTGAAATTGCTATATATTTAAACTATATGCAAATAAAAAATGTTTGCTAAAATAAATATAAAAGAGAATAAGTTTAATACAAGTACATTTATACAAAAAAAAAAAAAAAAATTAACTTGGTTTTATTTAGTTTAATTTCATGAAAGTGAAGCACCTATTTTCACTGATCATTTAAAAAAGAAATCCAAAAATGCGATCTTAAAATCTTAAAAGTTGTGTTTAGACGAGGGCCATGTGATGCTATGTTTGGCTTGAGATGTCACACTGGATGTCTGGCATCCTTCAGATGTCTGGGTGGATTAAACTGGACCGGGCAGTTTGTGAAGTCCCTCCCAAACCTCAGAACTACCCACATTCCTCCGGCTCGCCCTGATCTGATAAGACCCACATCTCTGAAACCGAAAGACCCCGCGGTCTCATGAAGAACTAACCTGGTCCTTCTTGGTCTTGTGGGATGAGGCCACGTGGGCCAGATACTGAATGACCTTCTTGGTGTTTTCGGTCTTTCCGGCTCCAGATTCGCCCCTGAACACACGCAAACAAACAGACATGAGAAATCAGCACATCTTTAATCATCAGGTCCTAAAACACACACATGCAGGGTCATGTGACTCACGTGCAGAGAATCGATTGGTCCTCACGGTCTGTGGGCGGAGTCAGAAAGAAGAAAATTAATCATTTGCACAGTGCAAACACTTTGAACACGAAACGACATTCACTAGGCATTTCACTTGTATGTGTATTATTTAATTTTTATTTTTTAAACAGGATGTATTTTATGTATCTTGAGTGAGCAGGAAATATTTTATTTGGCAGGAAATAATAGTTTTACATTTTATATAGTTTTCTTTTTACTCAGATTTTTATTTATATTCTATTTTATTTATTAAATGTTATTTTAATGACTTCATTTTTTTTTTTTTATCCGAAAAGGAGGATATATGTTAAATATTTTAAATGAGATTATTTGGCATGAAATAATATAATATTTTATTTTTTATTATTTTTATTATTTTTTATTATATTATTTTATTATTTAATAATTTTTACTGTATTATGAGGGAGATTAATTGGCAGGAAAAACGTTTTCATATTTTACTATATATTATAAATACTGTTTTTACCTTGATTTGATTTATTTTCTATTATCTTATGCATTAAATATACTGTAAGTTTTATTAGTTGGCAGGAAATAATCATTTTAAATGTTAAGATTCATTATTATTTTTACTTTGATTCCCTTTATATTTTATTTTAGTGTTTCATTCTTTACATTTTTCTGTTTGACAAGCAGGATGTGAAATAACTGTTTCTTATCAATGGCAGGAAGTCGTTTCAGAGGCAGAGAAAGTGTACAGTAAATGTCTTCTTTAGAAGCTCATGAACTGATCAGCTAAACAAGCTCAAGTTGGATGGATTCGGTTCACTGATGTTCTTTAAAGCGTTTGCTGATCATTCGTCATGTTGGTAAGTTGCTTTAACCAAACGAGCAGCTATAAATTCCTCTAAACGGAAAAACGCACCACCCATTCGCTCTCAACAAACCCCTCTGAACTTCTCAAGCAGGAAGAGCTCAGACCACAAAACAGGAAGTCAATATCTGACTTCCTGTAACTGGAGAGGGTGCCGCCTTTCCAGAAAACTGCAGTAACGGTCCTCGTAATGACTAACTCTTACATTTGCTAAACTACTTCTAAAAACACATGAAAACTCAGAGCATAATAATAGAGGAGATTTTTTTTCAACGTTAATACTAAGTGTTGGGTGTTTCATCAGGTCACCGAGCCCAAATCAGAGCAATAAATGTCTTGGCAAAGCTCCTTTAAAATATTCCATCCCCAACAAAAGCCCTAGAGAGGATTAAAGCGCATGTATGAATATGATCTGCTGTCGGACTGTAACGAGTCCCGCTGCGGGAGGCCTGTGGAGGATTTAAGAGGGGAATTAAACCTGACGGGGGGTCGCAGTAAATGAGGAGCCACGGGACAAACACTCGACCTTGTGATCCCTTACTGTGTGTGTGAGGAGCTGTGCAACATTCCCCGTCAAAGCAAGATTTTACTCAAGATTGTGTGTGTGAATAGAGTTGAACACACACAACAAACAACAAACACAAACTTGTTTTTCTTTCGTTTTGATTTGGCGTGTGGATTTTAAATTGTTTTACATTCGACAAACAGAATGTAGAACCGCAATTCAAGTTTGAATACAAGAAAACAGAATTAAACTGTTGTTTTAAGTACTGTTTTAATCCACACCCCAAACTTAAAGAAACTACTTTATTCTGTAGTTTTTTTCTTCTATTGGACTTTAAGACACATTTTTCTAGAAATTTGATTTGATGTGGTTTTTAACTATATATATATATATATATATATATATATATTTTTTTTTTTTTATTATTATTATTTTTTTTTTTAACCAACAGATCCAAATAATTATTAAATATTATTAGAATTTTTCTCGGGCATATTTGTATATTTGAACTGCGATAAACAGGACTTACAATAGAACTCCAATTCAAATTTGAATTTAAAAAAGTAAAATTCAAATAAAATTAATATAGCAGATGTAAGTGTAGTTTTTATAGTTATTTTAATATTTATTTTATTATTTTAATTTCAATTTTAGATAACCTAAAAATTTAATAAGAATTATAAAAAATTATTTTAATTTTTTATTAGTATAGTTCTATGACTAAAAATATACAAATAAATAAATAAATAATATATTAATTTTTTTCTATTGGGACTGTGAGTCTCCTGTTTCTTGAGACTGGATTCAACAGTAGATTACACTCTAATTGTAAAGTAACTGTTTTTGAATCAACAAAACTGACAAATTACATGCACGATTTGGCACAAAGCATTTTCTCGTGGGCTTATAAATATTTAATTTTTTTTTAAGGCATACGGTTTTCATTGTTGTGTATTGTTCTGACAGCAGAGAAAAGTTAATAAAATATATTAACATTTCAGGACATAAATACACATAATTAGTTAATTAATGATGTAATTATATTTTCTCTGTGTTTGACTAATCAAAATACTTTATTGTGTAACAGCTGTTTTTCCTTCTATTGCCATTCAGTCAATTCCTCTTCCTGCCATTCAGACTCTACATCCTGTGGGAGAAGTGTGTGTGTGTGTGTGTGTGTGTGTGTGTGTGTGTGTGTGTGTGTGTGTGTGTGTGTGTTCACCCTGCATCATGCTCCTGTAGGCCGTGTCTGTGATGGCGTAGATGTGCGGTGGCATCTCGTGTCGTTTCTTGCCCTTGTACATGTCTACGATCTCCTCGGAGTAGATGGGCAGGTTCTTGTAAGGGTTGATGACCACACAGAACAGACCCGAATAAGTCTGTGAGAACAGAGACATTCAGTCACAACACACACTCAACATCAGCATTCAGACGAATGAGCATGAACTACACAAAACTATATTAACTTCAATATTTAGGATTGGGCACAGAGCAAGTCAACATGTTGAACCATGTGTAAACACATATGTGACCCTGGAGCACAAAACCAGTCTCGAGTCTCTGGGGTATATTTGTAGCAATAGCCAAAAATCATTAGGATATTAAGATCATGTTCCATGAAGACATTTTGTTAATGTCCTACCGTAAATATATTAAAATGTCATTTTTGATTAATAATATGCATTGCTAAGAGCTTGATTCTGATGCATTTAAAGATGATTCTCTCAATATTTAGATTGTTTCTTGCTCCCTCAGATTCCAGATTTTCAAATAGTTGTATCTCGGCCAAATATTGTCCTCCTAACAAACCATGCATCAATGGAAATATTATTTATTCAGCTTTCAGATGATGTATAAATCTCCGTTTTGAAATATTGACCTTCACGAGTGGTTTTGTGCTCCAGGGTCACATTTCACCAAACATCGTTCCCCAAAATCAGCACAGAAAACTTAACTTCACAGAGTCCGTGTGCTAATACTGTTGAATTTATCTATCAGCGTTTAAAGCAGCTCTGATTGGACAGTTATTTTTTTTGTTATGAAACCACGGGAACACAAAAATGTGAAGTGAAACCTTTCGATTGTTGAGTGTTTGATCTAGGTACTGTGGTAAACAGGTCGAGCTATTCTAAAACGTTTTTACTAAGTTTCTGAAAGATTGTTTAATTGTCAAACTCTATTTGTCCCAATGCAAAAAACATTAAAGAGAATGCAATTGTTTTTTTTTTTACCAATGCAACGCTAGTGTGTTGTAGGTTCATTGCTGAGCAGCACCTATGATGGGATTCATAACCTAGACTGGATCAAGCAAGCCTGACTTATCTTAACCAGATAAGATGAGCCTGACTGTGTCTAGCAGAGTCTTTTCTCAGATGCACTTCTGCTTCCTTCATCTCCTACCCATCACCCCCCACCCCAAATAATTTCCTGTCCTCCAGGAGCACATTGTTCCTACAGCTTCCTGTTTAGAGAAAACGCACTAAACTATTTCAGCGAGCAGGTCAGCGAGACCCTATTATCTACAATCAAGGCCTTCGAACCTCTTAATATTCCTCAAAACAAACCCTTGCTACATTGTGATAACGTCCCGAGCAGTCACAAGGAGGATCAATACCACGGGGGCAAAGTTGGTGCCCAAAAAGGGTGTTTTATTTCAAGCAGATGTGCAAAATGTGCAAATAAATATACGTTTAAGAGCTTAAAACAAAGATTATTAATGAAAACAGTCTGAAACCAGAACTGCCAAGTACTTAAAACAGCAAAAATCAGTGCATCTCAGATCTGTTTGTTTCCAGAAGCTTCTCTTTCACTGTTCCTCAGCGGTGAAATGCACCAATTGCATATTTCTGATCATTGAGAGTCTCTGAGCTTAATATAACACTAAATATATATTCTCAGACTCACGTAAATGAGGCCGGAGTAGTATCTCTCCTTCAGGTTGTGCAGCACGGACGCCTCGTTCAGGCAGGTGAGCTCGGCCATGTCCTCCACCTTGCTGAACTTGGGCGGGTTCATCTTCTGGATGTCGTCCTTGTTGACCCGCACTTTCTTCCCCGAGTCGGCCAGCTCCACCACCACCTCATCGCCGTGCTCCTCCTTCACCGTGCCGGTCTCGAACCCCAGCCGCTCCGACGGCACCCACACCAGCTTCTTGGTGGCCCAGTCGGCCTGCGCCAGAGGGTTGTTCACCATGTTGCGGTCCACGTACAGGAACTTGTCGGCGTCCGACATGGTTGCTGTGGGCGAGAGAGAAGAGAGCGAGACGTTACGGGTCAGAGATCGGTTGTTTATGGACCATTAAACATTACAGAAGTGCACACTTTAATAACAACAAGCATGTTTAATAACGAACAGACTGTTTATTTCAAACACTGACCAGCAGAATAAACCAGCAACGACCAAAATAGAAGATTACACCAGCTTTTTCGGTTTATTTTTGTTAATAAATGCCACTGAACATGCTGTTCTAGACAAAAATGTGTTTATAATGTCTGAGAAAAATCTAATAACTTTTTTTTTCTAATGTAACTAAGTCTGGACCATTCCAAAATTGGATTTTAAAAAATGTGTTTGGATATTTTTCTGAAAACATTAATCTTTTTTATTATTATTATTGTTTTCTATTAATATAACTAAGGTTGCACCACTGCCAAAAACATTTTAACCGTTTTTTAATTTTTTTTATTTTAAAGGAGAAATGCAAGTGATGTTCACCAATGCAAAGCACATTTTAAGTAATTGCTAGCGTCTTCTGAGCATTTTAGCCTATTGTTATGCAGTTGCTAGGGTGTTCAATTGGTTGCTAGGGTCATGGTGAGGTCGGAGAAGATCTCTGATACCAGAGACGAGCATCGTCAAATAAACAGCAGCTGAAGAGGCTCTTCGACTGATGCTAACAACAGAGAGAGGACGAGAAGCAGATCTTTTCTTGCTCTTCTTACGCAGGTCTTCAGGAATGCTGGGTCTGTTTCGCACGCCCAAACACACGCTAGATCAGCAGCTCGTAAAACACGGCACACTTCAGGAAGGTGAGCTCACGCTCCTGGCCACATGAAATAACAGCACCGCACATAATTACAGTCACGGCATCTCAGACACACACACTTTGTTTTGAATGTGGTCGGGCCAAACACACTATTAATTCCTCCGTTCAGAGACGTGTTTAGACAAGGCAGGAGCATGTTTAAACCATCAGAGAGCAGCGGGCCTCGTTCAGACGGCAGGGAAAAACAACGCTAAATGCTAATTCATTTTATTTTCATTTCATTTATCTGACGCTTTTATCCAAAGCGACTTACAATTGCTATATATGTCAGAGGTCACATGCCTCTGGAGCAACTAGGGGTTAAGTGTCTTGCTCAGGGACACATTGGTGTCTCACAGTGGATTCGAACCCAGGTCTCTCTGACCAATGGCATGCGTCTTATCCACTGCGCCATCACCACCACTAATAAAACAACGCAACTAGCCATATAATCACGCAAAGTTGGTTTACTAAAAATAAATAAGTCTTCCCATATCTACAACACTTCCCATATCTTTTACATTTACATCTGTCATTTCCAAATTTTTTCCATTTCCAAAATGACTTACGAGACGTCGGTCATCCAAAGGAGGCAATAATATTCAGAATGCTAAGAATAGAAGAGCACAGGCTAGAACAGGGACGGAAATAACACAGTGCTCATAGAAAAGATGTTTTAGAGGTCAGGGAAGTTCGTAACTCGGTTAATATTATTGTGTGTCTGATCAAACTCTATAGTGTTGGGGGCAGTTACTATTAAAAGTAATGCATTTCAATATTGCGTTGCTCCATAAAAATAAGTAACTTATCACGTTACTTTTTATGTTAAGTAATACATTAAAGTATGTTACTTTAGCAAAATGAATAAGCTTCATGCCGAAGTAAGTATCTCTGCACTATGATGATTTCTCTCAACACAGAGACAGGAACAAAACAGAGTCGCTTGTGTTACTAATCTGAAAATGCAGATATTCCCATATTTACTAAAAAAAGTAATGTGTAACTTTACTACTTAATACTACTTCATTAGTAATGTGTATTACTTGTAATGCATTACCCTCAACACTAACTACATTATTGCATTACTCCATAAAAAAGCAACTAATAGCATTACTCGTTACTTGGTATGGAAAGTAATGCACGATGTTACTTTCGCGTTACTTTGGTTACTTGCGTTACTTATATGAAAGTATTCAAAAGTATTTGAAGTATTCTAAATATAACATGCATTACTTGTAATGTGTTACCCCCAACAAGATTACAATATTGCATTACTCAATAAATATTAACTAATTGCGTTACTTGTTACTTTTTATGGAAAATAATGCATGATGTTACTTTTGCGTCACATTTTTTAACCGCAGCTGGGCTTGCTTATTTCTTTAATGACAAAAAACCCCACAAGTTATATTTTTGGCAACCAAAAGTGAAACTGATAAGCCTCAGGTTGAAAGAAGTGCCTCATCCGTTATTAAAAAAGGAAATTTTAAAAAGTAACTCCGATATTTTCTTGTACATTTTAAAGTAATGCATTACGTTATTAGTAACTTGAAATAAGTAATCTGATATACGTTACTGATTAATCATGGACAGGTTTGTGTGACTCCCTGATCCTCCAAAAACCAACTCAACAGAAGACAGAAGAAAATCTGACTCCAGAAACAGATGAGTGTGTTTTCTGAGGTGCTAGAATAAAGAAACAATAGTGGTGAGTGACTCCAGGTGGATTGGATCTCGCACCGTTGACGATAAGCTCTTGGCGGGAAGGAGCCCGTCAGGTGTGTGAACTCACGCAGGTGTCAGGTTAACACTGTCGCCCAGGGACATAAACAAACTCAGAACTCAGTTGAACCACAACACTGCGAGCCCAAACAGGCTCAAGATGGCCGCCAGTGGTTCCCACGCTCCACTGCTTCTCAAAGCGTTCAGCTACAGGAGAGGGAACACAACAGGTCTTACCAGATCAGACACACAGACACACACACAACAACCTCGAAAGACAATCACACATGCAGCTTCAATGGACAGAAAACACCATCTGCGCTTGAGATTTCTACCACTTGAAATTATGGGCAAAAGTGATGGGAACAAGGCTGAAAATGACAACGTTTCCAAAAACACTCCAGCATTTTATAAAGGGTCAACATTCTCAAAAAGCAAAAGAATGTTCTTCTGAGTGGCACACGGTTTCCTGCGCCCCAGGGGAACCTCAGGGGAGCTGGTTTGGGTGTTTGGTGATTTGCAGTGGCACACTCCATTGAGTCTGTCAGGGCCATGAGTTATTTTAGTGCTCGACTCTCTTCCACGCCCTGAGCAAGAAACAGATTGCCACATGGGAGGACTCTGGCTGACCCAGATTTGAAAGAGCGATCTGATGGGTTTGTACTGATGAGCTGGAGGTTTAACAGCCATCACTGATATCTAGAGAGCAAGTGACTGATATAAAACCAGTTTATGACAACGCTGGAGAGACAGTGAACTCTGGTTGCTTTGAGATGATGAACATCAAGCAACATCTGGTCAATGGGGTTGTAGATTTTGGAAAATGTCTGTCGACTAGCCATTGGGTCCTAAACACAGCTTAGTTAATGGGAATGGTTAAAACAGCATTACTGGTTAATCAATGGTTAAATCTGCACAGCATTGGTGGAGTCTGTGTGTGTGAAAAACCCTTGAGAAAACACATCTGCAACACTCGGTCAGCGGCACGACCGCTGGGCCGTTCTCATGACCCCAAATTAGCTGTGTAACTGAGCCTGATGGGAAATGTAGTTTTAACAGCAATAAACGAGTGCACAGGAGTAATTGCTCTTGGAGTCGTTCATCTGGTTAATACGGTCATTAGTCTCTCTTGTGCTCGAACACCCATCGCCAGGTTTAACAGCTTTATCAAAGAGCGCTTGAGTTATTACACACGTTTCTTTCCCCATTTCCCTTTTTCCTGATTATTATGCAGCATAATTTAACGATACAAGCACCTAAACATTGATTTCACACAACACTCAGTTCATTTAAAATAGACACTGCATCTCCACCGAGAATAACTCTAGATTTCCACATCTCAAAATAACACAAACATCTGTTTATAATCAGATTTAATGAGGTCCTGCTCTTTAAACTCCGCCCATTTATCAATGTCAACACAAATAAATAAAGAAATAATCTGACATTGTGGTTTCTCCTTTCTTGAGTTTGAGATTCAAGGGGTTCGACACACTTGAGTCTCAAATAATAACAAAAACAATTGAATATATATACACATATAACACATAATATACTTCTGTATTATTATATTAAGTACAATAATAAGAATATTTAAAATGTTGATTTAATCATTTAGCAGAGCTTTAATCATAAGAATCTTAGGACATTGGGAAATATATGAATTTAATTTATTAAACCATTTACATTAATGTATTACTTAAGTGTATATTAATGCCATATAATAATAAATTATTTATCATTTAATTTATAATTAAATATATTAATTTATATATTAATTCTACGTAGTAATTTAATAAGAATACATTTACATTAATTTAATTAAAATAATACAGGTAAATTCATTTAATAATATATAATTAATCGATAATTTAATTCATAACTACATATTAATTTATTTAATAGTACTACTACTAATAATAAACAAAAACAATAATGCATACAAATATATTACTTTACAATAACTATATAAAATATATTTATTTATAATTTATATATAAATTATATTAAAAATACTAATAATAAATAGAATATTTTCATATTATAGTCAAAGAGTATTTGGCGTTTTAAGAGTGTGATGAAAATAACTTCACCATACAAAACATCTTAATAGCAATGAACATATCATAATAGTTTTCTTTTCATTTTGTGGTGAAACGTGACTGAGTTATCAGTTTCTAGATTCGCTGAAGCACCAGAACACAGAAGCGTTTGTAAAACTAATCTCAGACTGTAAGGATCTGTTTCTGCAGCGATATCTGATGATTGAAAGAGATGCAGTCCAATCTGACCCAAGCTCCCGGAGGAGAAGCAAGGGATTGTGGGAAACCTTGCTCCAGATACCAGTTTAAATGTGACCCAATGTTCAGCTTTCCCTATTTCTATGAAAGTGTGTGTGTGTGTGTGTGTGTGTAAGTGAGTCCCTCCAGCCAATCAGAAGACAGCAGCTCGTATTTACATATTAATCAGGCCCCGCCCTCGTTTCCTTCCTGTGAGAAACGCTCATCCTGTGGTGTTCAACACATCGGCTCATATTCAGTCAGCTTTCATGATTAGAGCAAACCGTTTCTTCTTCTGTTACGTCTCTCACAGAACTACTAACTGGGTTTCGTTCGTGATTCATAATCAGAATAAATTTCACCGGTTTATGAATCCATTCTTTCACAGAGGGCTGGAAGATTAATTTGACGACTTACGCAAGAACGGTTTCATGAAGAATTAAACAGCAGTTAAATTAGCTGATGACAGATGAACGAGGTTCTGCTCCGAGGCTGGAGAGAAACGGGAAACTGAGGATGTAAACAAACGAAGGAAATGACGGAGAGTTTGTGTCTTTAACAGAACAAAGCATCAGCAAACAGACATCACTTCAGACGCTGAGCTCAAACACGTATTATTACATCATACATTTACATTAAAGTATTCATATTTAACAGTGAAATAAAATAATACATTTCTTACATAATATTAAAACCTTAAATGCATTATTTTAATGCAATAATATATATGCAAAATATTTTACCAATCATGCATTTTACTAATCGTGATTAATCAAATAAATATTTTATTTACAGAATCATAATAATTAACATTAATAAACATTTACATGAATTCCTTGTTAATATAAAAAGTACAATTAATTTATAAATGAATTATAATTAATAAAATGAAATGTATAGCTTAATATATACAATTTAAATAATACATTATGCATAAATATTAAATATAAAATAAATATTATATCTACAGTTAAACGTAGACTAAATCTAACCTTGATATGCACAATAAACTAATACAACACGTACATTTATTTATTAGTTTAATGAATACATAGAGTAATTTATTCATTTATAACTATATTTTAATTTAATAGATTAATTTATTAATATTTAATAATAAAAACATAATACTTATACAATTAAAAATTTAAATGTTAAATATTATATTAAATATTATAATAAAACAAATATCCAAAACTATTATTTATTTGTATATAATCAAGACCACACACACACACACACACGTGTATGTATAAATAGACTGTGAGCTCATCATCTCTCAGCGCTCTGGAGCTGGTCTGAAGGCAGTGTAATATCAGCTCATCTCTGCTGCACAAGGAAACATTTACGAGTGCTGTTATCAGTAAAAGCCCATCCTCTGGTTTCACTTCTAATCTCTCTCAGTTCATCTGTGTTTGATGACTCCACACCCAATCAAATCACAGCTCAAAGTCCCGCTGTAAACGTCTCGAGAAACTGATGAACCACAGAAGAAGAGATCAGACTCAGACACAGACTGAACACCAGTCACCGCAGCTCAGAGTGGTCCTTGTGTTTCATGATTATTTGTTATTATATTATTAAGAAATATCTGTTTGCATGCAGCAGTTCAGTTTCAGAGACACAGGAAATAATTTAAATATTTGATTAATCATTATATTCATGAATATAATGTTAACCCATTATATATATATAAATTTATTATTGGTCATGTGCATCTAATATATTTCATTATTATTAAATAAAACTGTAAATACATCATTATGAATAAATTATAAATAGTATTAAATTATAATATATAATTGAAATTATACTTATTTAAGTAGTACCGTAGTAGTAGAATTTTAACTAAAAATAAATAAATGATTATTAATAAATTAATATAAATTATAAACTAAAAATGACTTGAATATATATATTTTTTTTATATAAAATTTCAACATTTGATTCAGTGCTGAATATATTTATTACTGTTGCATATGTATAGCTACATTTTATTTTGATTAAATAAATATTATAAATACATGAAATTATAAATATAAATATCATTATAATAAATTAAATCACTTCAGAATTGTATTAAAATGCAACTAAAATAATATGTACATACTATTAAACTTATTAATAAATTAATTACTTTTTAAGTGGAATCACAAAAGATATATCAAAGAATGTTTATAAATGAATGATTAAATGTCTAATATGAAATAAAACCGAATCTTGACTGACTCATGAGTTCAAGAGAAAACCAGACACCTATAACAAGCCCTGATCTGATCTGATCTGATCAAGACAGAGAGGAGTTCTGCAACAGGAAGTGACATCACGTCTCTGACAGTGGGCCACTGAGCAGGAGGACAGACAGTCGTATGAGCGCTCTCACTTCCTGTCAGTGTCGTGCTCTCCTGCTGCACAGGTGCACTATGGGAAGGCCTGCTAGACTGGACAGAAAGCAAGCCAAAGAAGGAGGAGGAGGATGAAGACGAATCTTCCTGATGAATCCCGTCTACACGTGATTGGATCATCATCTGATCCAGAGGGAAACAGGATATGATGCGGATCTACGAGATGAGAACTCAACACAATCATGATCATCACTTCCTTGCAAACCTCTCGGACTGTTCTTCTGCACAGACATTCATTTATTATTGAATCATTTGAATATGAAACATAAATAATACAGAAACATTCTCTGAAATATTTTCTGTGTTCGATTTAAGAATTTATTACAATAATTTATATTAATATTAGAATATTTAGTTGAGAAATTCTTTATTTTTTACATATTTTTTATTAAACTGTATAATAATTATATAAACAAACAACTAATAAAATAACTTTCTGAAACTGAATTCCTAATATTAAGTCAAGTTTATATATATATATAAAAAATATTTTTTTGTTTTACTCAAGTAATTAATTTATTAATATTACATGTACATTAATTTACTGTGTATTAACTTATATAAATGCAAGTAATAAATGCAAATATTGTATTCATCTACTTTAATAAAATAGGTCTAATTTAATGTATGAATATTTAGTAATAAACCCCAGTAACTGTATAAACAGTGTTCTGTGATGTTTCTGTGATGTTTAAACATCAGACTCAGACATGATTGTTTCAGCTGATCTCTCCTGTAACCTCCGGCTCTCTTCCCATGATGCACTGCGGGTGATGTCATCACACAAACAACCACAGCAGCAGATCTCTCCGGAGGGAAACAATGGGATCCTCACTCCCAGAAACACAGAGATGAGACGAGAGGAAACTCATGTCCACCCCCCGAGCCTGACCCTGTCTCAGCACACGCATCAGTTACCCACAATGCCCCGGGGCTCGGAGGACATAAACAGCACCTGGAGCTGGATGCAGGTCCACACCTGTCGATCTCAGAGCTGCTGAAAGATACGTCTGAGCTCATATAACACACACCAGTCTCCTGAAGAACACGTGCAGACGGATCACTGCCACAACACTACCATCACAATCACTGCTACTCATCAATAACACTGAGAACGCTACGCTAGTTATGACACTGATAGATAGATACACACACACACACAAACCATTTACAGTCTGATTTCAGCCGGATTTGCTCAGGGACTAACACACTTTGCACATGATAGAAATCACTGTAATGCATGACATGTCACAAATAATTGCAACCAAATGGCAAATTGGACGTTTAAAGACTGAAATAGTGTTTTCTTGGAAGACAATCTATGTTTTATTAACAACATTGAACATTTAGAAATAAATAAGGGCTTTTTTAATCGCTTTTATTGCAAAATGTCCTCATTTTTGACATTCTGATAAAATAATGGGAGGTGAGAAGTCGTAATTACATCATCTGATGCGTTCAAGTTACATTTGGTCAATTCACATAGCTGCTGTTCACTTGACTGTCCCATCATAAGTGTATAATACAGCTAGTTTTTATAAATTAAAAAGATAGCAGTGTTATCCATTGTGACATAATTACAGTCAAACTACAGACGTCGGCCATGTTTTCTCACTGACTCGCCCCCAAACATGGAAGCTGTGGGCTCAAAGAAAGTGTCTCCACCCACGCTGAGCTTACGTTGGAGCGTGGTTGTGTAAACTGATCTCTGTGGCATGACCAGGACTGTGCTCAGGACCAACGCTAGCAGAAACACTAGCATTCCCCAAACATGTGCTGGATTAACACACCAGAGCAACCCAAACACCACGCAGAATAACACCAGCATGAGCTTTTAATGGGTCACAGCGTCCTAGACACACACACACACACACACACACACTCGCTCGCAGAAAACCAGGTCACATACACACACACACACACACACACTGGCCAGGTGTCTACTGCAGACGTCTAAGACAGTGAAAATGGTTAGTGTACGTGTACACCAGCAGTATTTGATCATTAGCACACTGATGATAACTATATGAACACGCAGACACAAGTATAATGATGATGATCGAGACTGTAGCACACACTCATATCGGTGTGAATCTGAGCGGTCACGAGGATCAGACGCAGACTTGGGTGCGATTTCAAACCACCACAAATCACTATCAAATCAGTCCACAGCTGACGTCATCACGCGAGCCGACTAACGACTGACATCCTGATCACTTTCCTCTAAAAGAGTCAATAACAGGGGTCTAACGGTTCACGATGTTCTTCAACAAAATTAGATTTAAGACAAATTATAAATTAAATGTGTCCTTTTATTGTCGCTTGGACAAAATGCAGAACATTTGTAGGGGAGATACTTATTAATAATATACTTATATAGCTTGTTTGTTTGTTGGTTTCGATTGCTTCTGTTGTCCTCGTTTGTAAGCAGCTTTGGATAAAAGCGTCTGCTAAATGACAGAATTTAAACAAAACTAAACTGAAATTTAAAACAAGTCCCAAATCAAATAAAAAAAAAGTAACACAGATAAAATAAATCTCTTCATATGAACAAACTAATGCTTTGTTCTCTTTCCATTAAAATTGATGCAACCATTGTATTTTAATCATGATTCACACAAAGATGCTGCATACATGCAACATGAGCAGTTTATAATTAAAGCTTTTCGAATTTGGAGCAAAAAATAATTGTTTTGACTTCAGTTTTGTGAAACTATAAACAAATAATATCGGTATGAAACGGAAACAGCAGACGAGCTGAACGAGACGCAGATTCACACTCTGCCAGCAGGTGGCGCTTACAGCGTTTCCTTGGTTACCGCTGTAAACAAAGCAGCGCTGCACTTATGAACTTTAATGTGCATTATACAGAGGCAAGATGAGAGAAAATACCATCTAAACTCTTCTAAAGACAGTAAGTTCCCTTCAGTCATTCATCAATATAAACTCCTGCATCCGAAAACTCCTCCAGTTGACTTTGCAGGCAGCGTTTTTGCACAAAGGCATCTTGTGAAACTGATTTCGGACAAGCTTCTGAGGCGGCGTAACGGTTTAACGGTCTACTACAAAATAGAACGGGCTTTGGTGATAAAACGAATAGTCAATTACTATAATACTGGTTTCTCGCTAGAGATGACATAAAAAGCACGAAGAGTTAAATATACACGTACACACACACACTGACCACCAAACGCCACTTTCAGACGCCATCTTTATGTTTTAGACCTTCGCACAGGATTGTGGGATATCAAAGACAGCGAATGATACATCTCTGCAGCCTTCAATCGATCAGAAGAAGGTACCTCCGGAGACAGGAAGTGAAGCTGAATCTGGACTCGGACGTGCTTTGATGTCTTCCTGCCTCCGAAGGAAAAGTGTTATGCAGTTATTAAGCGGGCACGGATGCGCGAGCCCGGATACAGAACTTTGAGAGCGCGCACGTGCTCCGCTTAACCAACTTGCAAGAACTCCCTGAAAGCGTTTACCTCCGTCCACGTTAAGTTTTCTACTCAGATAAGATCTCGCGAGTTCAGGTTAATCCGCACAGTGACATCATGCTCAGCACAGTACTCCGTGCTCTAACGTTTCTCCGCGCAAATAACGTTCTTCTGTGCCATCACTGCACTTCCGCGTACCGCGGTGCTCCTGCAACTCACCGCTCGCGCGTCCTGGCCGACCTTGACGCGCGTCACAGCTTATCAGTTCCTCGCTACAAAGATGAAGCGTTGCGATCTGACGCACAGAAGTTTGAAAGAGCAGCGAGATCAATCAGGTCGGGTCCCCCCCAGCGGCGCTTCCTGCTTTACCTGCTGATCAGATGCAGACGCTCTCAAACTCAGTGTAGATCCGGATCCGTGTCGCTGCGATGCAAACTTCCCTTTTCAATCCGCAGAAACTGCGCACAAGTTCGCTCCCCTCGCCTCGTTCTCTTTTCTATTTTTTCTCTCCTCTCTTCCTCTTCTTCCACTCGGTAGTTGAACTCCGTCCTGCTGTAATGGTTCGGGGCGCGGTCCCGAGAGGGCGGGTTCTGTTCTGCGCAGCTCCGCCCATCACCCCGCCCCTCCGCCAATCACAGCCCGCTTGCTCTACATTCCCGAGCGCTTCGGCCAATCACGAGCGATGTGTGGGCGTGTCCGAGCGGCAAAGTACGCGTCACAGGGTGCACTTGAAATAGTGGCCCGTATGTGTGTTTAATGTATGAGGTATGTGCGCAACTTTGGGATTTTGTGACCATATAAGTCGCCGGACCGTGTTTACACACACACACACACACACACACACACACACACACACACACACACACAGAAGAATGACTGGAATCAGGAAATTTCTTAACAAACACTTTATTTTAATAAATAACGAGTGCCAGTGTTGACATACATTCCACAATATGACAATTTTATTTGATTATTTCCATTCAAATATTTATGAGTCCATAATTTATTTTACTACTTTAAAAGTTTATTTTAGTATAATCACGGATCTTGTGCATCCATCTATTGGTCTGTCTAGCAATATATCTGTGTCTCTATCTATCTATCTATCTGTCTGTCTGTCTGTCTGTCTGTCTGTCTGTCTGTCTGTCTGTCTATCTATCTATCATTATTTATTGCATGTGCATAGAATAATTTTATTAATGAAATACACTCTAATGCTTACATTTTATAAGTGTTATTGTTAAATTAAATTCTGGATAATCAAACTATAACTGCTTTCTGTTCAAACTGACATTCATTCAAAACATCCCAAACATGAAAAATCAAGATAAAAGCACGCAAACACGCAAAACCCGAACGATATCTGCACATCTTACTGCAGAAGTACAGAAATAAATGGTCACATTATTTATTTTGCATTACTTTTCAATTCAATTCAAATGGAATATTAATGGATAGATTCTTACTCACTTTAGAATAGTTCTGGATTAAAGAAACCGTTAAATATTCCCCACTTATGCGATAAAAATGTGCAGTACCCTTATATTTATTGTTATCCCTCCAGTACATCCTTGCATCTTACTCAATCCTGTTCTATTATAATTTATTGCACAACTGTTTATACACTTAATTATTTGCAAAGGCTTTAGTTTTTTTTTTTTTTTTGTCTGTGTATTGTTGTCTCCGTCTACTGGAAGCTTATGTCACTAAAACAAACTCATTGTATGCACAAGCACTTGGCACTAAAGCTCTTTCTGATCCTGATCCTGAAGATATAATACGTGTAAATGTGAATGTGTGCTGTATTCGGGCACCGATCAAACACGAGTGATCGCCTGCAGGAGGCTGGAGCGTCTCCAGCTGCACACGACTGGAGTATCTGAGGAATGCGGAATTAGGATCCAGGGAAAACGAAGGAAAGACCTGCCAGGAGTGTTTTATCAGCGTGTAAGGAATGTTTGTGGGAGTCTGCAGTGGCCTGAACTCACGCGGCGATCAAAACACAGCTCTCGGGCCTTTCACTCAGCGCTGATTGGACACTACAGGACTCTCAGACGCAGGGTCAAAGGTCACTGACGGAGCGATGCCAGATGCAGTGAGACACACAGAGAGAGAGAGATGACCAAATAAGGCCACTTCTGACCTCTCTCTATCACCCTCTCTCTCTCTCTCGCACCCTCTCTCTCTCTCGCACCCTCTCTCTCTCTATCACCCTCTCTCTCTCTCTCTCGCTCTCAGTCTCTCTCTCTCTCTCCCGGAGGTTTGACCCGCTTCACTCCTGCAGTGTGTGTGTGTGTGTGTGTGTCGCCCGGTCTGGGTGTGTCCCAGCTCTGGGTGTGTGTTCCTGTATTATGGCACACACACACACACACACACAGTGTTTCTCTGTGAATGCATGCGCTGCAGAGACCTCACCTTTCATTACTGTGTGTTTGAGAACTTATTCTAGGTTTAATCCCCCTTGAATGCGTTCTCCTTGCCGTGACCCATGCGTGATTCTTTCTCATGACTGATATTCTGACGCTCGTGTTTGAGTGTGTTTGTCCTGAAACGGCTGCACACAGAGCCTTGGATTAATTAAAGGCCCCAGCGTGGACACAGGAGCAGGAGAAGGCCGACGCATCTCGCAGGAAGTGAGAAGACGTGTGTTGACTCACTCCCTTCGGGAATGTTCTCCACCAGTTCCCTTTTCTTGTGAAATCTGCCCTCCTCACACTAGAAATACCCTCTGTTACACATCACAGGCTGTCATGAGAAGAAAAACCGTGGCTGAGCGAGTATCGGGTTCAGAGTCTGTTTAAATGACAAATAAAGCTTCTGCAAATATTGATATTTACTCTAAACGATTAGAGGTATTTTGTGTTCAGACACCCACACTTAGTCACATAGCTATTCACTTTTACATAACCATATTATATATATATATATATATATATATATATATATATATATATATATATAAAATATGGTTATGTAAAGTTAATTATAATTACCACAGACCAAACCCTACATAAAATTGTATTTATTTGTAGATTTGTATGGATGTTTTGTCATCAAATTACATGTAAGAAGGTCATTCATTTTACACTGATTTGCACAAAATGGAAAAAGAAAATGGTAATATATATATATTTTTAGTAACAACAAAACAAAAAAATAAACATGTTTTATGAATGCAGGGATAATGTTTTCGTAGGCACTTCTGCTTTCATTGTCCTGAGGTCAACAGCAGTGTTTCCACTTTTCTGAATGGGTTTTTGGTTAAATGCCTGAAATAATGTTTGTGGTTAACACTAGCTCCAGATATTTTTACTCTCACCAGATAAAGCTCTTATTTTCCTTGAAAAAAGTGCCAACACGTATCTATAAATGGGACTACAGAGGTGGTCATTAAAGGTCCTCGCACAAAACAGTAAACTCATCTAGTGTTGGGAGTTACTTTTAATAGCAATGCACTGCATTAATCCATAAATAAAAAGGTAATTAATTGTGTTACTTTTTATGAAAAGCAATGCTTTGCATTACTTTTCAGCTGGGCTGGGCTTGCTTATTTGTTTGATTTTTTTTCTCAATAAGAAAAACCCGAAATTATATATGTGTCGACAGTAAAGGCCCTTTCACTCCAAAAGTGAACTGTCAGTCAATAAATGGTACAACAAAAGTACTTATTTGAGTAAAAACAAAAAACATGCTAACACCCAGGTTGGCCTACAAAAACTGCATTTCTGAAATCTGACTGGCTGTTGTTTATTGCTGCTTTCTCACTAGTGTGCACACTTTAAGACTAGTCAGGCAGATTTGAAACTACAAGTGTACTACAAGAGCACACATCAAAGACCAGCTCGAGGCGGTTAGCTTCAAACATCTGGGGACAAACGTCTTTCACTAGCTAAAGCTAAATAAACACACAAACCCTTATCATTAGCATCTGAGGTGTAGCCTAGCGAGAACAACGCAAATGAGCACTTTTTTGCTTTAAAGTCAAAGAGCCTGAGAAAAAAAAGTAATTATTAAACACGAGCAAGAGAAAAGTGACGGAGTGTGAAAGAAACGAGAGCGCAGGAATTCTGCAGCGGCGCTTGGTCAGGGTCTCGCTGTTTTTACCTTATATGGTCACAGACGAGAGAGAGAGAGAGAGGGAGAGAGAGAGACTGAGAGGGAGAGAGACTGAGAGAGAGAGAGAGAGACAGAGAGAGAGAGACAGAGAGGGAGAGAGACTGAGAGAGAGAGAGGGAGACTGAGAGAGAGGGAGAGAGAGAGACAGAGAGAGAGAGACAGAGAGAGGGAGACAGAGAGGGAGAGAGACTGAGAGAGAGAGAGGGAGGGAGACTGAGAGAGAGGGAGGAGGTGTGGTCTATTGTTTGAAAGCGGAAGAGGTGTTCAGTTTCTCTTCCGTCATTCTTTCACCTTCTGCTGGGTTGTTTTGACGCAGCTCTCAGTAACTCAACAATGCGTCTTTCAGCAGCACATTCAGCACCAGTCACTGCAGGACACTTCCCCAGTCATTCAGACTCAATACAGCCTACAGTGCTTTCTACTGGGATAAAAAACATCAGGTTAGGAAGAAGGGGTTTTAATCCAATGCTGAAAAAACAATACTAAATAAACAGCTCAAACCAGCCTAAGCTGGTGGGCTGGTCAGCAGCTGGTTTTAGACCGGTTTTCAGGGTGGGAGACCAGTTGAAACCAGCTGTTTTTTTTTTTTTTTGCAGGGTTATACTTAAAGGGGTCATGATGCACTTTCATTTTTTCCTTTCCTTGGTGCATAAAGAAGATCTGTAAAGACTTAAGTCTCGAACCTAAATAAATATTCTTTATCAAAGATAAGTCTTGTCCACGTCCCCCCAAAACTTTTCGTTTACACATGCCCCCACATGTCTACATCACTGTGTGGGAAGATTTGTATAACACTGCCCAAACGTTCACACAAAGAAAGAATGCGTTACTTTTGTTCTCGCTGGCGCCATGTTGTGAACAGGGGCGCTGGACTGGGGGTAAAACAGACAAACGCTCGTCTGTAATTATTTTATTATTTTTGTCTCGTCTGATGTCTGGATCATGAACGAATCTTTCTATTTAACTGGATCTTTTGAGTAAACCGGTCAAACCAGTTCACCAAATCGAACGATCAGTTACTCCTAACAGTATTGACTGAACGGCTAAAGGAGATCTGATTATGTTGTGCACGAGCAGAGCAGCTGGACTGAGTCTTGTCTTGCCAGCTTCACAGTATGGTCACACGCTAGAGGCACTCGGCCAATCACAACGCACTGGACAGCTGACCAATCAGAGCACACCTCGTTTTTCAGAGCAATGAGCTTTGTAAAAATCGACATGTTTCAGAAATCAAGGCATAGAGAAGAAACAATAATGTACATTATTATGGAAAATAATGTGTATTTTGAACATTAAACCACAGACACATTTCATTATAATCAAAATAATTCAAAATAATCTTCTTTTTAGCATCATCATGATCCCTTTAACTTTGTCACCCCAATGTCAAAGAATAAATACAATAAATTATGTTTAGCTTTTTGTGTGTTAAAACGTAACCATTAGATGCTATATTATTTGTTATTTTAGCTATTTCTTATTTCCATTAAGTTTCACTAGACATACTTTATATACAAAAAATAAAATAAAAATCTTAAGTTAAAATGAAATGGCAAATTAAACCCAGATTTAAAATATAAATATAGAAGTCAACAGTTATATGAGAGATACTGAAATACCACTTACTCTTTCAAGGGGAAGCGCTTCTGGCTGATGACGTCATTTGCGGTCAGGTCATGGCGGGCTGTGATTGGTGGCTGGAGTTCTGCTGGATGACATCACGTGGCTAGAGGACCGCAGCGCAGTGAGGGAGACGGACGCGATGACGTCATCGCAGAGAGCGCAACACAAGTCACTTTCGAGAGCTTTTTCACTCACAGAAATTTCTCAAGAAAATACCTATTCTTTTGTTAGGTACATTTAATCAAATCGCTGAGAATAATTAATAAAAATAAAAAAGTATGAAGTATGATCTTTGATGTAACATGACTGATACCTGTTTTGCTTTGTTTTTTTTCTCCTCTTCCTTTTGTTCTTTCCTTTTGGGTTTACGTGAGAATTATACATTATGCAAAATGTATTGTACTTGCGTAATCTGTTTGCACTATTATTATGTAAATATTTGTACATGCATATTTATAATAATAATGAAGAGCCCTATAACATCAGCCACTTGTAAAACATCTGCTGTAATTATAGCTGCACATGTTGCTTGAGGTTAACATGTTGCTTTTTATTTTTGTTGACAGTTTATAACTCATTTCACAGGTTTTGCAGTTTAGCTTCATCATCTGCTGAACTGCATCACTGCACTGAAATATGAAGATCTTTTTGGTGGCTGAACACGACCTGTTTGAGACACGCAGACAGACGGCTCGTGAATGAGTCGGTCATTAAGTTACTAATGGTTTAGTTTAAGAGAGCCTCGGGCTGTACTAAAACCAGATCCACCTCTCCAGAGAGACAAGAGAGAGAGAAGACACATCTGATCAAACACACTCGAGAGCGCCACACTCTGGACGAGCCTACAGGACGTTTACAGTAAAAACAATAGTTGTGAAATATTACAATTTCATATTATAATTGTTTTCTGTGCATAGTAAATGTAATTTATTCCTGTGATCAATGCTGTATTTTCAGCATCATTACTCCAGTCCTCCGTGATCTTCAGAAATCATTCTGATATACTGATTTACTGCAGTTTTCTATTAATAGTTTTGTTTTTATTATTAGTTCAAATTGGAATATTTTTTTATATGTCTATAATTTAATTTTTTTTTTTTTACAAAATTTTTAATTTTTCTTTTAATTAAACTAGATGGATTTTCCTGGCAATTCGTCGAAATAAAATTAAACATGCTGCTGCTTGATATTATTGTGGAAACTGTGATTCATATTATTTTTCAGGATCCTTTGATGAACAAAAGGTTCCAAAGAACAACATTTATTTGAAGCAGAAAAATTGTGTTGCACAATAAATATCTTTACTGTCTTTTTTGACACATTTAATGCATCACTAGTAAATAAACATAGTCTTTATGGACCCCCAAATTTGTTTTTAAACCAGGAATACCAGAATATGAAACACCAGACAAAAGCTGCCAGTTAAATACAGCACAGTTACTTCATTCATAATTTCATCTGACTAGTTGTTTATATTACAATTTATATAAGTTACAGTCTAAACAAAAGCATCATCAATCCCATGCATCTTGCACCAAATTCACAGTCAGATCCAAAACGAGAGATAAAGCATGCACACTTTCTGCAAAGCAAAGTACAGCCTCTACAGGACGTCCAAGCACACTTTGCAACATCTTTACCGTGGTAAAACACGATGCACTGCCACAGATTCTCTAAAAACACATCAGCTGAATCCGCCCGTTTCTAATGAACGTGATCCACTGCAGAAGCACAGAGGACTACACTCACACTCTGGGAAGTCTATATACAACACACAGGGGCGGATCTACCGGGGTGGCCTTAAAGAAAGCCTTGCCACCCCTGCTGCCACCCTAGTTGGCAGCAACGAATTAAAGGTTTTGGCCAATTTGAAAATTTACGAGCGCGAATCTTTCGTGATTCGTGATCCCGCTCCGAACTCCCGAACTGATTCAAATGATTTGCGATCCCCAAACTGACTCAAATGATTCGCGAAGCCGCTCTGAACTCTCGAATTGATTCAAATGATTCGCGATCCCGTTTCGAACTTTCGAATTGATTCAAATGATTCGCGAACCCGCTCCGAACTCTCGAATTGATTCAAATGATTCGCGATCCCGCTCCGAACTTTCGAATTGATTCAAATGATTCGCGAACCCGCTCCGAACTCTCGAATTGATTCAAATGATTCGCGATCCCGCTCCGAACTCTCGAATTGATTCAAATGATTCGCGATCCCGCTCCGAACTTTCGAATTGATTCAAATGATTCGCGAACCCGCTCCGAACTCTCGAATTGATTCAAATGATTCGCGATCCCGCTCCGAACTCTCGAATTGATTCAAATTATTCGCGATCCCGCTCCGAACTCCCGAACTGATTCAAATGATTCGCGAACCCGCGCTGAACTTTCGAATTGATTCAAATGATTCGCGATCCCGCTCCGAACTCCCGAATTGATTCAAATGATTCGCGATCCCGCTCCTAACTCCCGAATTGATTCAAATGATTTGTGATCCCCAAACTGACTCAAATGATTCGCGAACCCGCTCCGAGCTCCTGAACTGATTCAAATTATTTGCGTTCCCAAACTGACTCAAAGTAATATGTTTAATGTTGTTTTTGTTATAAAAACAGACCTAAGCCATCAATAGCCTTTAAAATGACTTAAATGTATTATATAAAAAAAATTATGAGGCAATAATGATTGCTTAATCTAGGCTAATACAAAATAAACAATTTATGTACATGTTATTACAAATGCCATGTAATTGCTGCTATTACACAGGACAATCAAATCCTTGTTTAGGCTACTGACCAAACATTTAATTCAGATATTCACTAAATCTTTCATTTTTGGCCATTTATTTGCTATAGATGACACAGCATTTATAATTTCTTCAACAAAAAAAAAAAAATAAAAAAAAAATGTGCATATCACAACCCTTACAAAAATAAACCATGGTTTTATCATAGTAAAACTGCTTAGTTTCTTTTTGCATGATTTTTGAATGCTTGAGACTATCAAATAAATTAGAGTCATAATAAAGTTATAGTTAATTAAAAAACACAGAAACTCTGGTTACAACCCACCAAAATAAAAGTTTGGTCTAACTCAAAGAAATTATGTAAGAAATTGCACAGTAAAATATACTTTAAAAAAGATATACTAAAACATTATTTTGAAGGAATAAGTTTTAATTTAAACTTGCCAAAACAATAACACCATAATTTTCAAAAACAATTTCTAAAAGTACATTTGTATTTATACCTATAATGTTTATTTATTTATTATTATTGTCAGCTAATAAAACCTATGCTTCAGGACCATATTCATATAACATCTAAGTCTAAATGTAGCTCTTGACTGGTTGAGTTAGATGATGATTAACACTAAACAGTAGAAAATCAGTCAAGTCTCCCCAGCTGGAAATGTCATTGGCTGTTAAAGTCTTGTTTCTTGTAATAAATTGACATATTGATAACACTGAACCTTTTATAATGCTCTTAATTACATGTCGATGCATACTGTATGCATTAGTGAGTGTGTGGTGCTTATGGGGTATGGTCACTTATTCCTTATATGAACTGTTTCAAATGCAAGACATTGATTGCATGAGATTAAGTTTGTAAATGATAGCCTGTGTCCTTTTGTAGTGTGCACATATATTTATCATCAAACTGTGATAACTGTGACTAAATTTAGTATATATACGTCTGCCATATGTTGCCACCCCTCAAAAATTCCTGCCCCCTTCTCGCCACCCCATCAATATTTTTCTAGATCCGCCCCTGACAACACACCTGCTACCTTAAAAACATCTTCAATATGACGTGGTGCAACCATCCTGTGCACATCTTAATATGTCGTTTTAAAAAAAGTTATTTAATTGCATATTGAGTCTTATATAACAAATACTACTCATTGACAAGTATAGGTGTTTTTGGTTGGAAGTGCGCTCCTACACCCAAATGTTCAGTTAAATAATTAATCAACGTATTTTGAAGTTAAATAATTATATAAGATAATTTTAGTACTGATCGATCATCCGACTGATTGAAATAATGTTAGGATAAAACTAAAAATCAAAAGATTTGACAACATGTTGCAGTAATTTAAACACTTTCTGCGTCATGATGTAATAATAACACATCATCATAATGCATAAGACTTAATTATGACTGGCGCATGCAGTTAAAATAGTTTTGAAATGTATGAGCTCTTAAAGTATCATTTCTAAAAAATAAATAAATTAATAAATTAGTTAAAAAAAATGTGAAAAAAGGCATTTCATATTGATCATATTTCTCTTTGTGCTTGTCACTGAAGGCACAGCTGTGGGTTGCATGTCTCTTCAATATTTTAACAGATTCACTCATAAAATACCTCAGATTTCTATTTTCCATTTTTATGTGGGGGGGGGGGGGGGTGGGGGTGGAAATCTAAAATCTTGTCTAGGGCACCAACAGAGCATGGGCCGGTGTAGTTACGGAAACATTCTACAATTCTTGCGTAGTTGCCGTGTTACCATCATAGACAGTAAAAGAAAGGTTACCATCATAGACTGTAAAAAAATATGGTTACCATACGTACGACCAGAACCTTTTACTGTCTATGGTCAGAACTAGCGTTCGCAAGAAGCGCGACTGGATGTACGGCAAGTCAAATGGTTCAAAATACCTTCCTAAATCCTAAACTTGAAAATCGGTTTAAGACTAAATTCATCCTTGCTGTTAACATAAACAGTTTATGTCTCACAGCAATAGTGAAAAGGAAAATATTTAGTAGCCTTTTTAACCATTTATCAGTGTCCATACCTCACTTTATTATGAGAAAACGTGTCAGTGTAGAGGAGTTATCACTTACATTACTTTGCTTACCATATATATACCATATATACCATATATATATATATATATATATATATATATATATATATATATATATATATATATATATATATATATATATATATATATTACTAAGACCTTTTTATATTTATATTTCCAATATAATGTTTTAATTGTAAACATTCACTCGCTATATATGTACTATTAAAGATATTAACACAATTATTACTATAATTAAACTATTATTTCCTTTCATAATAGTAATACGTTTATTTTAAAATATATATATTTTAAAACTACAACATATTTTTGTGGCGCTACTAAATATTACGCACTACTAATCTGTTTTAATAGCGCATAGTCTCTATAGGATCACGTGTTTATACCATAGACTGTGTAAAAACAGGTTTATACTCGTGTTTTGACAGTGGTTGTGTGTAAATCTGTGAGGTTTTCATGCTCCACGTGACTTTCAGTTTCTGATGCGTTACTCGTATGTTTATGTTCATTCTGGGGCTTGTATGAACACATGTACACAGCGGATTTCTAAAGCTTCGGTGTTGTTTCATATGTTTATGATAGTTATGAGACACAGAATAAACTACCGTGAGCTCTGGAGTCCTTCACTTTTCCTCCGACGAGCAGCAGCAGCAGCTGGTGCGACACAGCGACACGCCGCGACACGGAGACAAACTGCAACTACAACTGCACTACTACCTGTAGAGTGGGTCTGCTGAATACAATAAAATAAAATAAACCATGATATAATAAAATAAAATAAATTTACAATAAAAAATGAAATAAAATAAAACATGATACAGTTAAATAAACCATAATAAAATAAAATGAAATAAAATATGATAAATTAAAATAAAATATAAGAAAATAAAATAAAACCTGGTAAAGTTAAATAAAATAAAGTTAAATAAACCATGATAAATTAAAATAAAATTAAATATGATAAAGTAAAATAAAATAAATGTAAAATAAACATAAAATAAAATATGATGATTTAAAATAAAATATGATGATTTAAAATAAAATAAATTAAAATATGCTAAAGTAAAATAAAATGAAATGAAATAAAATAAAATCACTAATCTGTTTCCTAATGGTATAAAATAATAAGGAAATAAACAAAAAATAAAATAATTATAAAATAAACAGAACAATATTGAAAATAACCAAATAAAGTAAAATCGTAATAAAAATAAAATTAAGTAAACATCACAAAAATCAGTGACTGTTTTTTATCAATTGCCTGTTTGTCCTCTACTCTGTTTGCTGATAAAGAAAAATGTAAATTAATTTAAAATAATATAATATACTAATATTTTAGTAAGTAATAAAAAGCAAATCTTGTGGTCAGTCACTGTGTGAGATCATGTGGACGTCAGGCAGGAATCATGAAGGATTTTGAGTGTGTTGGTCAGAGCTTCTGTCCTGCATCTGATTCATAATTGATGGACAGACAGATATAAAAAAGAGAAAGAGGCATGATTCAGAAGTGCATCACATGAAAGAGAGAGAGAGAGAGAGAGAGTCAGTGAGAGAGAGACCGAGAGAAAGATTGAGAGAGAGAGACTGAGAGAGAGAGACTGAAAGAGAGAGATGCTGATTGGTCTCTCCGGACTCCATGGCAACAGATACTGAGTGTGTCTGATGAGAGATGAAGCGTCAGACTGTAAGTGTCTCTTCATGTTGATCTGTGAGTAAATCTGACCTCTTCATCATCAGGTAGATGTTTGTTTCTCATTCACTCTCTCTTCCTCTAAACTGAGCGTCCTAACAGTTTCTCTCTTCATCTCTTTCTCATACAGTATCTTGATGTGTCTCTCTGTTTAGTGTTTCCATCTGCTTTATTCTTGACATTATTGATGATGTTGCTTCAAAAATAATTCGACTTTACTGAAATCACACACTAAGACCATGTTTACTTTAAGTTAAACCATGGATTTCCAAATTCATATGGCATTGTTTCTACAGTATAGTTTCTTTAGATTAGATTCAACTTTATTGTTATTATGCAGAGTACAAGTACAGAGCTAATGAAATGCAGTTAGCATCTAAACAGAAGTGCAAGAATATAGTGTTTTATATACATAAGTGTAGAGTAAGTAAAGCTATGATATACAGAATGTACAGTGGAGTTGCTATATACAGTATTGAGCAGAGTATATACAGAATATAAATATGACACCAATGTAGGTGTATATATACATTATGAATAGCAGGAACGTGAGAACAGTGGTAATAAATACAGTTGGATGAGTGTGCAAAAGTATTGCAAAAGTATCACTAACAGTAGTGAAATGATATTTTACTGTGCTTGTACAGTAACAACTTTAGACAGTTTATAGTGTAATAGCTTTAACCATGTGCAGTCTGTGCAAAATATGAATAGTGCAATACATGAATGTAAAGTACTGTGACCAGTGCAGTAAAAGAGCAGGTGCAGGTTAGATTGGTGGTGTGGTGTTCAGGAGTGTCACAGCCTCGGGGAAGAAGCTCTTCCTGAGTCTACTAGTTCGAGAGCGTAGGCTCCTGTAACGCCTGCCGGATGGAAGGAGGGTGAAGAGTCCATGGTTAGGGTGAGAGGCATCCTTGATGATGTTTCTTGCCCTGCCCAGACAGCGCTTCTGATAAATGTTCTCTGTAATGATAAAAACTCCATATTCATCCAGAAGAAGGAGGCGGGAACCGACGCACAATCAAAACGAAACTTTAATGACAAAAATAAACACAAAACAGCGCACCAGCCCCTCGCGGATGACTGGTGCACGCAAATAAAAACCAAAACATAAAATAATGTCCCAGGCCTGGTCCTCTCTCGTCCTTCACGGTCGTCGCTCCAGTTTTATATCCTTCCATCTCCTACGTGGGACTCGAGACAGGTGGTGGGGCGCAGGTGCAGCTCATCTCCAATCACTACACCTGGCCTCACTCCTCGTTCCCACGCCTCTCGGCCCCGCCCCACTCACCACAATCAGAAAATCTAGAATCCAGGTGCAGATGGGTGATGGCTGAGCTTGGAGAACAGCTTGGAGGGGATAAGCCTCCCGGTCTCCAGACCTGGAGGATGCATCTCTTGCTTTGAGCAGGAGGCAAACCTCTCTCTTCATCCAGGGCTTCTGATTTTTTTGAGTGTGGTCACTCTGCTCACACATCTGTTGATGTGCTCCAGGACAGAGTTGGTGTAATTGTCAATGTTGATCTGAGAGTTTGTGGTGGCCTGGGCAGCAAACTCACTCCAGTCTGTGTGCTGGAACTGATGTTGAAGAGTGGAGTCTGCACCTTCCAGACAGATTTTAACAGTCCTTATTGTAGGTTTCACACATTTGATAACCGCGGGGTATACTTGGGGAGCAGGAACAAAGACTGACCCAGATGGGGGAGGGGTGTGACTTTGTAGGCATCGGTCACATTAGTATAAACGTGATCCAGTGTTTTATGTCCCCTTGTAGACATTTTGATGAGATTTAGGGAGAACAGATCATAAAGTGCAGTGAATGAAGTCCCCAGCAACAATAAAGGCTCCATCCGGGTGCAGGGTTTGTAGTTTGCTAATAGCAGCACAAAGTTCTTTCATAGCCACGTTAGCATTAGCGTCCGGAGGTACATAAACTGCAGCAGCAACAATGCAAGTAAACTCAGGTGGTAGATCGAATGACCTGCACTTGACTCCAGATCAGCAGAGCAGTAGGTATCAATAATAACAGAGTCTGTGCACCATGATTTAATGCACTGATGGTATCAACGATTACCATCATGATCTATCTGCCAAATACATTGAAATACCAGTGATTTTTCATAATTGCAACTAAAGTCAATCTAAGAAATACTTTCCTTCTTTCATAATCAAAAGACGAAATAATAAATCTGTTTTTATATGATAGTTTATGGATGTTGCTAACCATTTAACCCGGGACTTTTCAATCTTTTCTTTTCCAAACATGTTTATGCTGATGTAAGAGAAAGACATCTATATAGTTTCATCTTTGTAGACCCACTTTATACTACGAAAGAATATTATTATAAATATGCCTAAACATTTATTCATTTATGTTTAATCCAAACTTCTTCTTTTTATATTTGATTGTTACTCATTTTTTTATCATTACTTTCACACACTATTTCTCTGAATATTTTCATGGAGCTCCTATCACCTCACTGAAGATCTCTGGACTCTAATTAAATAAAAAACCCTGGCCCGGACAAGTAATATATGAGTTTGTTGGCTTGAATTGTGTTGTAGAGTCAGTTTGTCACTGTGAATGATTAAACAGGAGTGACACCTGTATTACTCTGCAGTGTGAATGATGTCTTTTACAGCTAAAGACACTGATCTCTGCTCCTCCTCCAGACTCCATCATGGAGAAAACTCCAGAGAGTTCTGCTGGACTCAGGATCATCGCCAGTGAAATCACCAAAACTAGTGAGGACTGTGGAGAGCGTCACAGGGTTGACCTTCGACCCGCTCCTCTCTTCCGTACGCTGGGTCTGAGGGGTCTGTCTGCTAGTTTACCGCCCCACCGTCGCCTGCGTTCAGTCTTAAACACATCGGGTCAGTCTGTTGATCGTTCTGACCCGTTAATGGACAGACCTCACCGAAATTCAGCCTTGCATGGACTCAAACACATTCAAGACAAGCCACTGCCCAAAATTGTACATGCAAACCATCAAAGAGATGAGATATCCATAAATAATGAGCCACCAATGGTCAAAGTTCAGCACAGGCATCACAGCAAACAGCTAAATGCTGCAGCGAGGACCCGCGGCCGAGACACAGGAATCAGGACTGAGAAGGAAGAGTATTTGTCTGAAGATGTTTGGGGGGAACAGACACCAAAGGTGATGAGAAAAAAGAAAAAGAAACAAGTAAAGAACGAGGCGTCAGACCTCAGTCTGTGGATGCAGAGTTTAGAAGTAACAGATAACAAGAGACACCGGAACAGCTCGAGTGGGTGTGGCTACTGGGCGGATTCTTTGTGTGAGGGGGCGGGGCAAACACAGAGAGACCGACGCCCACACTTCCTGCCGCCCATCACTCAAAGCGACTGCTTGCTTAACGTCCCTCTGCTCCTTCCAGACAACTCTCCACCTCCGTCACCCTGCTCTCCATCAGACATCCGGATCTTTCCTCTGTCTGTTCCTCACATCCAGCCGTTTCCCCGAGAGAGGAGCGGAGACTCAACACGACTCACACTATCACTTACTACAACTCAGTCTTCATGAGTGAAATATACACCAGCAGTCAAAGGTTTGGACGTTCTGAAATAAGACTAATGTCATGAAAACTCATAATTAGGGGTGCTCCGATCACGATCGGCCGATCGTTAATGCGCATCTCATCAGTAAAGCCGGTTCTCTAATCAGCGGTTAATTCCATCAGGTGCCTGATTTCACATAGAGCAGCTGTTACTACACAGAGCTGTTGTTAACTGAGAAGATGCGCCAAAAAACGCTGAAAATGAAGTGGATTTGCGCATCTTCTCTACATACTGTGGAAGTCAATGGAGACCAGAAACAGAGTTACTTTTGATGAAAAAAAAGAAAAAAAAAGAAAGAAATCACAAAAATGTTAACACAAATGTAAATTAAATGTAATGTAATATGTGAACATTTTTTTTTCTAATTATAGCATTAAAAACAGCTAATCTAAGTCTGAGTTATTATGGTTAGCTAAGAAGTGTAATAAAAGCGTGATATAAAATTTAATTAACTAAAATTACATATAACATTTATAAATAACATTTTTGTTTTAGCTAGTTGCCAAGACAACATTTTTTTTATACAATTTAAAACAAAATGACTAAATCTTTCAATTAATGTAATATACATATAGAGAGAGAGATAGCTATAGATTTATAGTGTATAAAAAACAACAACTATAACACAACTACTATACTAAAGTAGCACTGCTCTACATTAATATTCACATTTAAATAAGTAAACAAGAACATTTTCAACCAAAACTGACCTGAACTGAGCTAACCTTGATGAAAATAAATACACTCACATACACAGCTGTGTGAAGAAAAGTCATTTTTTACTGGATTTGATCTTTAATTATACACATTTAAACACTAGTTTTTAGGTTGGTACAATTTTTCTGCTCTGAACATTTGAACCAACAACAGAAAGTCTGACAACCAAGAAATTTTCACAATGAAAAAACAAAACAAAACAGAAAAACTACAAAAAAAAAATTCATAGAAGATCATAGTTTTAATATTCCCTGATGTTTCCATGTTTTCTGTGTCTGAACGCTGAAGATATCTGGATATACTGTGACTGAAATGAAGTGACTTGATATTAACTTCACCTCAGCAGACAGATCTAATAAACTCTTTTTAACTATTGTTGTATAACAGCAGTGTGTCAGTGTGAGTGTGTCTGTAGAGCTGAGATCAGTCATACAGACAGATATTCAGATCAACAGCACTCTTAATGTGATATGGAGGAAATATTGGAAACTTGATGAAAGCAGGAAGATCCAGATCTACAGGTGTAACAATTACTGACTGCTGAGTGGTAAGATCTTCAGAGAGTTGGCCCAAAAATTAAAGAATGGGAAGACTGTTTTAGTGAAGGTGTTCGTGAATGTGTGTAGATGTGTGTTAGTTACAGGATCAGAGAATGACACTGTTCCTCTGTCATAGTCCAGATTCACTCTCACACTGTCCAGCCTCTGTTTAACAAGAAAACCAAACTTTGTGATTGGTGAGTTAAACGGAGATTCATGATACTGCACACTCCAGACATCAGTGTTATAGAAACCACATCCCTTCCTCTGGTTTGATGCTGTAGTTACTCCAATACTCCAGCACAGACTCTCTTTAACCTCCACATCCCAGCAGTGTGCTCCTGAGTTAAACCCCTCTGAACCCAGGACACAGGCATACTCGTCGAATCTCTCTGGATTATCAGGAAGAGGTTGTTTTTTCCCCCTGTTTCTCACACTGGTCAGATCATCAGACAGAAGGAGACGTGGATGAGCCGTGTTTGGATCCAGAATCACAGGAGCTGATGAGACACAATCAACAGATGATCTTATTCTGATGTTCATATAATGATCAAGAGACACAAACACTATGTGTGATTCAAACATCTGTGTCCATCAAGAGAAACTGATATTGGAAAAGTTTAAAAAAGATCGATGAATCAGATCTGTTCAGATTAAACACTGAAACTGTAAAAATCCAGTGTATGAAACTAAGTATCTTGTTCATAAACTGGGTCTTAATTTGTGTGTGTGTGTGTGTGTGTGTGTGTTTTAAACAGTTAGTTACTGTCTGTTGTGTTTGACTTAGTAATTAATAATCTGTCATATTAATATTGTGAAATATTCTTGAAATATTCAGCACTTACTATAAATAAATATTAAAGAATTAACAACAAATTCCTAAATATGTATGAATGGTGTAAAAAAATACTTGTCAAAAGTTTGGAAACATTATGATTTTTAAATGTTTCAGTGTCTCTTCTGCTCACTAAGGCTGCAGTTATTTGATGCAAAATAAAGTAAAACAGTGATATTGTGAAATTTACATTTTATATAACTGTTTTCTATGTGGATATGTTTTAAAGTGTAATTTATTCCTGTGATGCGCAGCTGTATTTTCAGCATCATTACTCCAGTCTTCAGTGTCACATGATTCAGATCTTCTCCAGACTCACTGTTCTGGACGATGTCCTGCATCTTCTTCCAGACTCTGAAGAGCAGGTTTCCCAAGTATCGCGGCACATGAATCAGAGCTCCAGAAGGAGTCTGTGGATCCGGCTGTGATGAGATCTGGACTCTGGAAGAACATTCAGGATCAGAACTGAAGTGGCTTTGGATCAGAAGCAGAGAGAGAAGATCACTCACCTTTCCATCGAGACTGGGAACTTCTGCAGAACAAACACACCATTGATCATCAACAACTGATCAATCAATCAATCAATCAGTGTATGATCTGAAATCAGACCTTCAGAAAGCAGGCGTCACTGGCGTTCATCATCTCCTCCATGTCTTTGATTGTGTGTGAAAGAGCTGAGATGTGTGTGTTGATCTCCTCCAGCTTCTCCTTCATCATCTGTTTCTTCTGCTCCTCTTCCTCTCTCAGTGCAGTGATTGTAGCTTCTTCTTCATCTCTGAGAAACTGATGAAGCGTCTCAAACTGCTGTTTAATCTGACGCTCCGTGTGATCAGCTTGAGACTGAAATCAAATCACATTCACTTCAATCGTCTCAGAGACTCAACTGAAGCAGCATGAATGAGTGAGTGGATAAATATGGGATAGTTAACTACAGTTTTAACTTTCTGAAGTACTAGTACTGTAGCAAAGAAGGGAATATCCTTTCCCCTGATCTGATACAGCAGTGGTTTTAAAGGAGGACGCTGCCCTGGATGATGTAAAGATGACATATACTGTGCTGATGGGGCTTCTTCATGACGACTTCAGTTATGCTAAAGAGATCATGAAAATTGACCGTGATGCATGATCTGTATTCATGGACTATGAAACAAACTGTAAGTGTATAATTTGTAAAAACAATGTTAAATGCTTGTTCTGTGTGGTTTAGTAGAAGAGTTTACACTCTGTCATCCATACACATGCTCACATTCTTTCACACACACACACACACACACACACACACACACACGTATGTTAAATGTTATAATATCAGTGTTAATGTTGTGGCTTATTTGTGTACTGTCATGTCAGAATAGTTTAAGAACTTAACTAATTGTACAGTTATTGTATAATAGTGATTTCGTATATATTTTTATACAATATATAAAATTTTCCAAAGTCAGATTTGATCTTAAAAGTTATATTCAACAGATGTGCAATGCTTTATTTATGAACTCTGTAGCTGTTAATGCCATACTTTTCTGCATTTCTTCGTACATGTTACTTTTTGACTGTTTTCTTTTCTTTTTAATAAATATTTACCTTCGATACTTATTATTTGTGAGTAAAAGTGATTTTAAATTGAACAAGATTTAATGCCTAGCTTAATTTGGGTTCAATTTAGACTAGCAATGTAGTAGTTTTAAACCATGAAAAAAACACAGAGCATGAGTTAAGACATGATAACCCAACATGTTGGCTTAAAATAACCCAAATTGGGTTGTTTTCAACCCAGCAGTTTTTTAGAGTGTAGTTATATAACTATGGTCACAAATTCCAAGATTACCAGCATTGTTTAACGATTCAGTGTCTTTTTGTCCCAGGACAGGGCATATGTATCTATATCATCTGTGGAAGGCATAGGACCATAAATTGTTCATCCAATCATATTCCTCGGTCCGAGTGCTATGATAGGCTGTCCTGCCTGCCTGTCAACATACCTGTACATATTTGCATAACTCTGTGCAACTTGTTCTCACAAACATGATACATGATCAGTGCTTTCTGTTTTGCTTTTGAAGACACGAGCAGGAATAGAAAGTGTTATAATTGTAATATTCTGCACTTTTTACTGTAATGTTTTCTCACTGGTGAATGAGAAGTGAGGTCATCTGACAGCGTTGCATCCAATCCTCCAGCAGCTCTGTTCTAGCCTCTGGTCTGCCGATGCATGTTCAAAGAAAGAGGCATGGCTCTGGAGAACAGTTATGCAGGGAAAGTGGGATCTTATGCTTTCAAAGCTAGCTTGCTACAACCAGCCTCTCTGAAATCACCTACATTACCTTTAAGCAGCGAGAAATTGTTCTACCGAAAAGATTGTCTTAGTTCGCCTGAAGTAATTATCTAAAATGAAACTGCGGAAAGTGAGCGCATTGATCATATATCAATATGAGCAATAATCATATGTGAGTGTCAATGCTTGATCTTCGTCAAATGTGTAATTACGTTGGACAAATCAATTCAGCTATCAGTGTCAAAAGAATCAGTCCTCACCTTGATGTGTTGGACTGTTTTCTCAAACTCTTCTTTTATATTTTCATTGTGTTTTAGTTTCTCTTGTAAAGACTTCATTGCTGTATTGAGCTCCTCCTATAATTTAAAGACAAAATCTATAAGACACCAGAGATTTCTGTAATATAATCATATGTGTTACTGTATGAGCAAAATGATAGAGAAAGTTGTATTGCATGTTACTCAGTTTCTATGAGTTTTAACCCACAATATAAATCTGTCTTACCTTGTATGATGGAACCACTTCACTGATGGGTCTGAATTTGTGATTGTCGTGTTGTTGTGAATCTCTGCACACTAAACACACCGGCTGTTTGTCCTCCAGACAGAAGAGCTCCAGTTTGTTACCATGTAAATTACAGACTTCCCCAGATCTTGATGAATGCCTCTCTTTTCTTTCCTTCAGGAACGACTCACACACGTTTTGTAACGAAAGATTAATAGGAGGATGATTATTTGAGGATCTTCTCCTGCAGACAGGACACTCCTGAGTTCCCTTGATTCTCCAGAACTGTTGAAGACACTCTTTACAGACACTGTGACTACATGATAAAATAACAGGAGCCTTGAAGATTTCACAGCATACAGGACAAGAAAAATCAATAGACAGTGAATCCATTTTCACTCTTTGAGCTCCAGCGATCTAAACTTTACTTTCACTTTCTGAAAGACGGTTTAAAAAATGATGAATCATGAGAATCACAAAGATCTGCTGTCTGTTCCCAAACACACTTCTCAGAAATCCTTCTTTAAAGAGTTTCTCCTCCTTTTTCCATTGATTCTTTATGCTTTTGCTGAGAGAGAAGCGAGTCTGTATGACAGAAATAAGTCAGTCTCTTCCTGGTAAGTGTTGTAAGGGAGGAGTTTATGATCACCTTTGGGTGTGTTAACAGGTCAAAGAACAACATCAGGAATTCTTCAGGGTAAATTTTAACAGAATGCATTACAAATTAACTTGCTCTGCAACTCTCAAATATAATGCTGTAAAACAATGACACAAATATTGATTTAAAAAAAGAAGACTCGTGACACTTTAGCAACAATCAACCACCCCTTTAATATTGACCAGCATATGATTATTATGATTTCAGCCATAATCAAGCAGCCTTAATAAGTTTTGTCAATTGTTTTGTTTATTAGTCTAATTAGTGTCTGGTTTCTATTTCTAAAAAAAAAAGAAAGAAGAATATTCTGGAAGAATAATGATGACGCTATCTTCTTCAGGTACACATGGAGATTAACTAAATTATACTAAGTACTTGTATATTAACATTTTTATGAGCCAAGCAAAGAAACCACCTAAATACCAGTGCATTAGTATCACATGAACTGTTCAACAAATTACAAAAGAATTAACATGATAGTTTGAAAGTGAACATTTAAGTGGTTTCAATGTCTCCGTATCCAATAATCCACCATTAACTTGTGATCCAGCAGTTGAGAATCACTGATCTATTAGTAAATGTTTCTTTCATTATCAACACTCTTGAAGGTGGGTAGTAAAGAGTTACATTTACTTCGTTACATTTACTTGAGTAATTTTTTTGGGTAACTAATACTTTTGGAGTAAATTTTTAAGATGGGTACTTTTTCAGAATTTTGGGGAAAAATCTGTACTTTTACTTCGTTCCTCGAAGTACTTTACTCTCATTACTTTATCTTTATCATTACGCTCCTCTCATTACTTTATCTTAATGCAATAAATGTTATAAATGCTTCAGTTTATTCCAAACACGACGTCTACTTTGGCTTGGTCAAACCAGTTGGCAAACGAGTGAATTGGTTCATGAATCAGTTTGAATGATTCGTTCAGTTCCCTGACACACACGCTGAGCGTCTGAAGCGGTTCACTCAGAGTTGTAATGCTGTGTTCACACCAAATGCGAATAGAGCGTCTGACGCGAATGATTTCAATGTTAAGGGCCGTTACATAGTCAACGCGAGAAACGCGAGCAAGCAACGCGAGCGACGCGCTCCCTTTCATAGTCTAAACAGTGGACGCAACCCTTACGGAAAATAACCATGGTTTTATTATAGTAAAACTGTAGTAACCCATGGTTTTTTGGCGTGTTGACTACCATTTGTATAACCACAGATTTACTACAAATGCCATGGTTAAACTATGGTTAATTTAGCAAAACCATGGTTAATTTGTGGTTACCATGGTTTAACTATAGTAACCATGGTTTTTTGGTTTTATTTGTAGTAAAACCATGGTTAATTTTCATAAGGGAAGCGTCACGGGTGATGTGTGTTTGCAATACACCGCTCATGCAACAGGGGGTAGTAGGGTCGGGTGATATTAATAGAGTCGGGTCGCGTGATATTCAGATCACAATGGCAACTGAAGAGGCCTGTATTCTGTTGCTGATTTTACATTGGCGGCAACAAAGGCAATGCAGAGATAGACGGTGGTATGCTCGCTCTTTAAATAAAAAAAAAGATCTGGATGGGGAGTTTGTGTCTCTGGTGCTTCCAATGCAAAGCCTGGACGAGGAGAGACATTTCCAGTATTTTAGGATGTCGTATAAATGTGGATGAATACATATAAGTTTGCATAATTTTTCCTCTTCGCCCGCCATTGTATTCAAACCTTCTTCTTCTGTAAACACAATATACTTGAATTAATTTACAATACTTGCAATGTTGCCCCAACCGACAACGCATAGTATTGCGTGCATCGGCGCGTCGCGTATCAAAAACTAGGACGACACATTTGGCTATGCACCGACGCATAATGGCGGCCGAAGCGTAATGATGTGTAGCCTCGGGACGCGTATGCGTACAGATGCGTTGACTATGAAACGGCTCTAAGTCAATGCAAAGGCGCATTTACGCGCGTCTGGAGGTCTCGCGAGAAGACGCGATTGGCGCGTTACGCGAATTGTGCTTTTGTGCATTTATGTGTTTGACGAATAGACAGTAAAATAAATGGACACAGCGACCCCATTGGAACTCAATTGAGACAAGTGAAGCCCGTTTTTAGCATTTTTTAGCACTTCCGTTTCTGACGCGCAGACTCAAACTAAGCTTGACGACATCAGCAACCTGTCTGACAGATGTAAATCTTCTAGTAGCTGTGCGTGCAAACTGCCATCGTTAATCTTGCAGGGACGGCGAGCTTGAGCGGGGAGTTCTTTGTCGTGAGTGAGCAGGAGTAAGTATTCTGATTAATTATTTTGTATAGTATTTTAAAATGCCATATTAAGTGAATTGCCTGCGAGCTTCTTCTGTCTGTACGGTAATGCGACAGAGTCGTGTGGTTATGACGCAATCGTTAGCCTATTTTTACAAAAAACTGTTTCTACGGGACCATAATGTAACATAGAAGGTAATGGAGCCCTTTATACATTGTCGTGTATCTTTAGAAATAAATAATGGACAAACGGAGTCTTTACACGCCTCAGATGTAAAGTTATTCGCTGTCAAAGTGACGCCAAAATGAATGGGAGTCAATGGGAATGCTAACGCAAGTGAAGTTCTGCTACAAGATTGCGGCACCCGGCTAACTTCAACTTCCGGTCGACTTCCTTGCCGCCTGGTTTGAAGCGAATTCTAGTCTGCCGACCCGCGACCTTCCCGCTGTTTTTTAACAACTATTTTCCCCCTAATAAAGGCTACAGCTACTTTTTGCTGATGTGAGCTGCGGCCGATGCCACCTAAGGGGTAAACGTATTTTATACACGCTCCCAACCACAGGGTTTCCAAACAAATGGCAAGGACAAGCAGAGATGTGTACAATCTTTATTTGATGCTCGGAGGTAAGAGAATATTATAAAATCACACCAGTTGAGAGAACAATGCAAAAGTACAGTTACATTCACACAAAAAATTAATAAATAAATACTGATGTTATACAGCGGTCACCTGTAAATCGGATCTTGGACACGACAGTCAATATCAATATCCCATGGGATAAGTTAACATTTGGGAATGAGAAAAGAAAATTAAATTCAACCAACCTCAAATCACACCATCATGCAATTATATAACCAAAACCACAATCCACACAATAAGCAAACAAAATAAATCAAATAAATCCTCCCAGTCCCAATGGTAGTCCTTGATGGTACAAGGAATTGACAAATAAGATCTCAAAAACACAATTCACAAGCAACATTAAATCAAAAGAAAAATACAATGAAGTCAAATTATAACAAAAGTATCAGATTCAAGAAAAACTATTAAATCGACCAAGGTAACGAAATTAATCCATACCAGATAATCTCAATGTACATACACGCACACACACACATACATACACACACACACACACACACACACACACCTTTGCACCAAGCTCACTCAAACACACGCTTGTATCAACACACGCTCACATAAAACCTTGCGCACATAACCGTGTGCGTCTATCACAGCAATCAGCGGGACTTGAGCGCACAGCTTCTCCAGTCTCCACAGCACAACACCACTGGTTGCCGTAACAAGCCGCCACACAGCACCAAAACAACAGCGGGCATATATCTGCAGCGCAATTAACTGGCCCACGGTACGATCGGTAAGAACAGCCGCAAATACAGCCTTGATCACACTTAATGTTTAGTTAGACATTCACAGGCCCACGGCAAGAGTCAAAAGAAGTGAATTTCCCACTTATGCAGCCTACTATCTCGCTCAATGCTTAACGCATATTAGGTAGCCTTTTTTTTCTGCGAGACAATGACGCCACCTGCATACCATGCCAGAGGGAAAACGGAAATAAAAGTAAATCTCCGCGTTTTTAAAGGGGCCGAGAGCTTCCGCCCGGCTCCACCCACCTTAAAGGGTCACCCCATTACATTCTACCCCTGGCTTTTCGATCATCGTCCCGATGATCCAATCTACAACCATGGACGGAAAGGGCAATCCTGAGACTGACTAGGTTGAAATGGAGCATTTACAGGCCCTCGATCCAAATGATATTTTGAACCGTTGCGATGGCCTTTGGTAGATGGTAAAGGTTAGAATGTTTCCCAGCAGTAGCCCGAGTGGTTTGACGTCGACTCACTTCCCTTATTTGAATTGGGGGATTAGCAATCAACATAGGGCCTTCAATCCCCCTCTCAACAGGACTTTCTACAACCCTCTCGGGCTCCAGTGGTAGATCCACTTCGGCTGGACTGAAGGCAGCAGGGGTTACCTCTATAAGAGCTACATCCCACTCTTCCCTTGCCATTGGGGAGGCTAAAAACGCATCCAAGTTGTCATTTGACAACCCTAACCCTGGATCAGCCATGTGGTCAGAGCATGCTATGTGTGGTACTAACTTTAAGTGAGACCTGTGCACCTGTTTTACCAAGGAAGGGTTATCTACCTGTGCTATAGTGTATACCCCACCATCACCCCTAGGAGCTCTAACTACTTTGTGAACAATGCTGGACCAATGATTTTGTATTTTATTACGACCACGGACACCATAATCCCGCAGATAAACTTCTTGACCCACCTGCAGCACCGAATGCTTTCCTCCCTGATCATGGCGCTTTTTACAAAGCTCAGCAGCTCTGTCCAGCCGAGACCTTACTCTCGTATAAGTTGTTTTAAGTCTCTCCCTATGCTCCATCACCCAGTCTTTCACCAGTCCACTGGCAGGTTCATCCACTGCTGAAAGCAGAAAATCAACTGGAAGTCTGGGGGCCTGGCTGAACATCAAAAAATATGGTGACTCACCTGTGGTCTGGTGAGGAGTTGTATTATATGCAAAACATACCTGTGCTATATGATAAGTCCATGACCTTTTCTGCTCTGAGGACAGTGTACGAAGTAAGTCATGAAGAGTTCGATTGAATCGCTCACACTGCCCATTTCCCTGAGGGTGATATGGGACAGTGTGAGTCTTCTTAACTCCATACAACTGACAGAGCTGGGAGACCACTGCACCCTCAAAACTCCGACCTTGGTCTGAATTGGTCTGCGTATCAGCTCATAGGTACGCTCCCTACCTTGATGGCCATGAGCACTATGCAATAACTGAAAAACCTCTCGCTGAAAAAGCTCCGGCAGCACTAACTGGTCCACCTCCTCTCCCCCATCAGGTAGTTTTAAATGACGATACAGCGAGCCATCTCGTTGGAACAACCGGCTCCACTGACGGAGTAATTCCAAACATCCTTTGGACATAGACTGACGTTGTCCCTTCGTTGGATACACTTTAGAAGAAAAAAACCCAAGAGCTGGACCAATGACTGCATCCTGCTCCTGTGACCGTAGTAAATCTGCTTTCGATGTCGTAGAAAAAGCAGAAATTGCGCTCTGTACTGCTTGTACAGGCCTCCCCTTGTCCAGCAATTCTACCAGAGTGGCCGGCAGAGCAGTTCCACACTCTTGCTGTGGAGAAGGTGTAACCGTGTCCTGCTTAGACCGTTGGCACGGCCAGGGCGATAACGAATATCAAAGTCAAACGCGGCTAGCTGGGAAGCCCAGCGTTGCTCCAAAGCACCGAGTTTGGCCGTCTTCAAATAGCTCAAGGGATTATTATCTGCATAAACAAAGCACTTCTGCCCTAAAAGATAATCCCTGAACTTTTCAGTTAGAGCACATTTTAATGCCAAATAGCTCTAATTTCATGGAGCTGTAATTTTGCATATTCCTTTCGGTGGGTCTGAGACCCCTGCTAGCATATGCCACTGGCCTCACCTTACCATCCCTCTCCTGCCCAAGAACAGCCCCTAACCCAGAGTGGCTAGCATCAATATCCAACACAAATGGGAGAGAGAAATCTGCATACGCCAAAACAGGAGCAGACACCAATCGCTGCTTCAAAGTCTGAAACCCCTGCTCACACTCCTCAGTCCAACAGCTTTCAATTGACTTCCCCGAACCCCTCTTCTTCGTCCCTACCGAGCTTGCAACTAGCCGATGTAACGGGGAACCCAACTGGGCAAATCCCTCGACAAAACGCCTATAATAACTTGCGAACCCTAAAAACGACCGCAGCTCAGTCACATTGGTGGGATGCTTCCACTCTGCAACTGTGCTGATCTTAGCAGGATCAGTAGACACCCCATCCTTAGACACTAGATGCCCCAGGTAGCCCACTTCTTGCCAGAAAAAGCAGCAATTTTCTAACTTGGCTTTAAGTCCCTCTTGCTGAAGTCGGACGAAGACCATTTCCAACCTCTCCAAGTGCTGTGCAATGGTAGATGAGAAAACGGTAATGTCGTCTAAATAAAGCAACAACGTCTGGAACCTTTGGTCACCGAACATGCGCTCCATAAGCCGTTGAAAGGTACTAGGTGCATTGCACAACCCAAAGGGCATTCGATTAAACTCAAATAACCCAAAGGGTGTGCAAAAGGCGGTCTTACACTTATCTCCCTCTGCCACCGGAACCTGGTTGTAGCCACTGGCAAGGTCCAATGTGGAAAACCACTGGGCTCCACACAGGGCATCCAGGGACTCCTCGATCCGGGGCAGAGGAAAAGCATCCTTCCGTGTCTTACTATTCAACTGCCTATAATCAATGCAAAGACGAATCTGACCATCCTTTTTCCTCACGACTACAATCGGAGAGGCATAGGGACTAGAACTCTCTCTGATCACCTGACTCTGCAGTAATTGGTAAATATGCTGCTTAACTGCCTCATAGTCTGAAGGGGGCAAACGTCGATACCTTTGTCGTATTGGGTCAGTATCAAGCAGAGGAATCTCATGGGTAATGAGCTTAGTACAGCCCAGGTCACCCTCATGAGCCGAAAAAACAGATCTATATGCATACAAAAGGGACTTAACTTGAGCCTGCTCATCCTGAGGCAACTGAGACAAATCGATCTTTTGGATTGCCTCCTCCATTTTATCTACTTCAACTGCCTGCGATGGTAGTGGTGAAAGAATGGTTCCTCTGATGGTACAACAACATCACACCCCTCTGACTGTGAAATGGTCTCGACTTTACACAATGTTCCCGCCGCAACATGAGGCTGCAGTAAGGCATCCTGTTCCCCTACATTAACTATAGGTACAAAGGCCAACCCTCGGACTATTGGTACCAGCGATACAGAGGCCAAAAGGCCAGCAGGGAGCGAAACCTCTTTCCCCAAAGGCTCAAACAGCAACACAGGTGAAGGGCCTACAGGCAAGGAAAAATCGCAATGAATTGGCAGGGATTCGCACAGTTTCTCTGCCCCCAACCCTAGCCAATCGTTCAGTAGTCTCATCAGCATCAGTTTCATTTTTCTTACAATACTGCAGGGCAGAAAGCCATGCAGGAGTCTCTTTCACTGTTGGAAGGTCAAAAAGCGTAGGTCCATGTTGACTAAACAACTCCCTATAGCACTCCTGAATAACGTTCATGCCCAACAACCCCGGTAACCCATCCGGCAAAGAAGAGTGGGACAGGTCTTTCACCACAAGTACCCCCTTATTCTGGATTTTCTTCCCGAGAACAACAAAATCCAACTCCAAATAACCCAGATAAGGTATATCTAAGCCATTTGCAGCCTGCAACTGTAGCCACCCACAACCAAGTAACTTCTCTTTACCCCAAGGCTCATAATGTTGGAGAAAGAACCTCTCTGATTCTCTGATATAGTGGTCACCATCGACCCAGTGTACAATAAACAGGGAACCTCTACCCCACTCATAGTAATAGTGACAGAAGGACAGCTACCTAATAACTTACAAAGGGCCTGGTTCCCACCTGATTCAGAGGGCTGGGAGCCGACTGCTACCCCTCCTGAAGTGTTGCTCATCAATTCAGGGGGTTGAAGTTTTCCGCCGGCCTACTAGGATGCGGAGAGCTACCTGGCCGTGACAAAGATACCTGCTGCTCGGTAGATCTACGAAAGTCCAAAACACAATTTCGGGCAATATGACCTGGTTGGTTACAACGTCTGCAAATTATAGTGTTAACTCACCTAGATTGATTAAAAGCATGCTGCGACTGAAGTTGCTGTAGACCTTGGGTGAGTTGATTTAGCTGCTTTTGTTGGGCCCTCAACATCTCTTTCAGTTCAGCCAACTCAGACTGGTTCTCTCGACCACGGGAGAGTAAACTATTTCCTTGGACTCTATACTGAGTAGCGAGAGATGGAACAGAGTAACTTCTTTATCAGCGGCCGAGCTAATACTAACCGAGGGCCCTACTGCAGAACTAGCTTGACGCTGTAGCTGCTCATTCTCTGACTGCAAGGACTGAACCTGTCTTCGCAGCTCTTCCAACTCGTTCTCCATTAGAAAAATGCAAAAACAAAAAACTAGAAAACGTACTCACGAGTAATGAGCTTCCGTTGTTCACTGCCCGCTGCTGCTTTGCCACTGTAAAATAAACGCTCACTCCAAAAACACACACACACACAAAAAATATATATATATATACCTCCAATTTCAAACACATACAACAAAGCACCCCAATATTTAAAGTACACACCCCTGCTTGAAAACAAGACCCTGCCGACTACGCCAAATGTGAGCTGCGGCCGATGCCACCTAAGGGGTATAAAATCACACCAGTTGAGAGAACAATGCAAAAGTACAGTTACATTCACACAAAAAATAAATAAATAAATAAATACTGATGTTATACCGCGGTCACCTGTAAATCGGATCTTGGACACAACAGTCAATATTAATATCCCATGGGATAAGTTAACATTTGGGAATGAGAAAAGAAAATTAAATTCAACCAACCTCAAATCACACCATCATGCAATTATATAACCAAAACCACAATCCACACAATAAGCAAACAAAATAAATCAAATAAATCCTCCCAGTCCCAATGGTAGTCCTTGATGGTACAAGGAATTGACAAATAAGATCTCAAAAACACAATTCACAAGCAACATTAAATCAAAAGAAAAATACAATGAAGTCAAATTATAACAAAAGTATCAGATTCAAGAAAAACTATTAAATCGAACAAGGTAACGAAATTAATCCATACCAGATAATCTCAACGTACATACACACACACACGCACACACACACATACATACACACACACACACACACCTTTGCACCAAGCTCACTCAAACACACGCTTGTATCAACACACGCTCACATAAAACCTTGCGCACATAACCGTGTGCGTCTATCACAGCAATCAGCGGGACTTGAGCGCACAGCTTCTCCAGTCTCCACAGCACAACACCACTGGTTGCCGTAACAAGCCGCCACACAGCACCAAAACAACAGCGGGCAGATATCTGCAGCGCAATTAAGGGTCTACTCACATTAGGCACGGTTGCCATGAACCGGGCCCGAGTACGATTGTCCCCCCTCCCCACTCCCCCTCTGGCCTGCACTCACATATAGGGTTTCAGCATTCGTGCCGGAGCACGCATACATCATTATGGTGCGACGGTTTCGGGATAAACAGGAAGAGCAGCGCTCTCTGAACACAATGGAGTGCATCGCTCTGTTTTCTTTGTGGATAATTTTGTGTTGTTTGGTCCACAGCCTGTTGTTAAACAGATGTGTCGCCTTAGTGACGCGAAAATTTTAACGAAATCGTATGAGGATGTTTGCAAGGTACCAGCTGAAGTGCAGCAAGGACTTTGCAGTTTTTAGTTTTTATGCGTTTTGCACCTCTGCCGTAGACCAAAGCGACCCTTTCCCTGCCATGTTGGTTTTGGAGCGTCGCAAAACCGTGATGCAAAGTGTCCTTTTCCGTGCTCCGGCACGGTTAGCGCTCACACTGCATGCGAACCGCGCCCGAGTCCAACTGAACCGTGCCATGGCCCACCTCTTCCAAGCGGGCCAGGGCCGGCTAATCGAGCCGCGCCCGGGCACGATTCGGAGCACTCACACTAGTCAAACGAACCGCGCTTTGGTGGTCAAACGCACTCGGGCACGGTTCAAACTGGCAGTGTGAGTACACCCTAACTGGCCCACGGTACGATCGGTAAGAACAGCCGCAAATACAGCCTTGATCACACTTAATGTTTAGTTAGACATTCACAGGCCCACGGCAAGAGTCAAAAGAAGTGAATTTCCCACTTATGCAGCCTACTATCTCGCTCAATGCTTAACGCATATTAGGTAGCCTTTTTTTCTGCGAGACAATGACGCCACCTGCATACCATGCCAGAGGGAAAACGGAAATAAAAGTAAATCTCCGCGTTTTTAAAGGGGCAGAGAGCTTCCGCCCGGCTCCACCCACCTTAAAGGGTCACCCCATTACACTAACAAGATAATGTGTTTATTCAGAGGACATGTGCAGGACAAAGTGGAAAAGACCTGAGTGCTCGATCAACATCAGCCATCTTGCAAACAGACAACAGCTGGCACTTGCCCCTCCCACAAGAAGGGGATTTCGCCTCAGACGCGCGTCAATTTCGCTTCAAACTTTTGCTTTCTACACGCGTCTATTTCGCTCTAGACGCGCGAATACATTCAAAATGTTCAAGCGGCTAACTAGACGCGCTAGACGCGAATGGCGCGAATTGACGCGCAAATTGAGCTTTTTGCGCGATACGCGTGAATGGAGCTTTTGTGCATTTAAGCGCTTGACGTGAATTCGCATCTGCCACCCGAGTTGAAAAATTTGAACTTTGCCGTCAATTCACGCCGCGTTAACCAATCAGTAGCCTGCTCAGGAGTCACTCATTCAACATGGAGGAACAAGTGAGCAGTCAGTGAGCAGTCAACCGGAGCTATGACAAAAGTTTGAACCACTAAAGAGACATCAGAGCCAGTGGCAAATGTCAGAAGGTCTAGCCGAGGTGAGGCTGCTCTCGGCGGATACATGAGCTCTGAGCTCCCGCTGATCCCATGGAGCTCATCTCCGAAATGGGCGAAAAACATTTTTAAAATAGACGTGTTAATAAATAAAGCGCATATTTTACTAGTTTAAACGCATATTTATGTAGTTTAAAACAACTACATTCTCGCCTGAAATACTTTTAAAACTACATTTCATGACACGATAACAGTAATATTTTGAAAATCATCCGAATAAAATGGCGGTTGAAAAGGCTGCGTGAACTCAGCTGGCAGAAGCCCCCCCATGACGCGAATTCGCGTCTATTGTGAAGTTAATTTCACGCGCGAATGAAGTGAATTTCTTAACATGTTTGTGTCTTACGCTCCTTGTGAAGGGTGTCAGTGATTGTCTTCTGGACTACTCTCTGATCAGCAGTCTTCCCCATGATTGTGTAGCCTAGTGAACCAAACAGACCATTTTGAAGGCTCAGGAAACCTTTGCAGGTGTTTTGAGTTGATTAGCTGATTGACTTGTCACCATATTCTAATTTGTTGAAATCGTTAATTGTTGGGTTTTTGTTAGATGAGAGCCAAAATCATCACAATTAAAAGAAGCAAAGACTTAAAAACTGCATCAGTGTTCAGTAAATTTATTTAATACACGAGTTTCACAATTTGACTTGAATTACAGAAATAAATGAACTTTTCCTCGACATTCTAATTTACTGAGATGCACCTATAATTCAAAAGTATTTATTTACTCTTATGTTTTATTTAACCATTTATTATTTATTCACTCTTACCAAGTAAGTAGGGATGCCATTGTTTTCCACTCTTTCAAACACAAATTGGATATGCTAGAAGTATTAATTGAGCTAACAGCATTGAAACTTTTATAATTTTTATACTATTATACACATTTCAGAACTTAAAAAATAAATGATCAAAAAAATACTGACATGAATATGACTTTTAGAAGCACTTGACTTGGTCAAAATAAGGAAACTTCAATTTAGGATACATTTATTTTAAACCAGTATAATGTAGTAAATATAACTGTAATTTAATTTCCTCACCATTTTCCTTGTTACTGCTCCTCTTTAAACCTGTGAATAAAGAAAGACCAGCTTTACATAACAATATCTCAGCCCATCTGTCAGCAGGAATATTCATGAAGCAAACATTAAAGACTTCTTAGGTGTTTACAAAGATGCATGTCAAAAATGACATCACATATTATGATCAACGTGTATGACACACAAGCACAATGTTATCTGTTATTCATGTTAACGTTCAAGCATCCCTGCAGAGCTCAAATGTGCATTAAATCAAATCTGTTTCTTCCTATCATTCATCTTTTTTTCTCATCATCAGCAGAATCATACATTTTATTGATCAAATCACAACAAAATAAAGTGCACGTGTATTTTGTAACAGGGATACTATAGAGGTCATAGGTTACTGCATCTGAGACTATTCCACTATTCAGTTTTTAACACTAGATAGTTTAGGAAAATGTAGATCAGATATTAAACTCGCTTCCATGAATACAGAGGTGAGCGACATTGAGTGTCTATGCAAATGTAAATGAGTTTGTCACCATAGCTGAAGGTCTGATTAAAACTACACAAAGTTACACTAAGAAAACTCTCGAGTTCTTTTAATGTTTCTCTGATCAAATCTAAATAGATATTATTAGCATCATATGTTGTTATACAGTGTAAAAATGCATTACTTTATAACTGTTATTAGTTAAAGCAGCATTGTTTCTGTTTGACTCCAGAAAAAAAAAAAAAAACTTGTAGAGAAATACTCCATATGTCTGGGATTGAACCACAGGGCCTTAAAAATAAAGACACCAAAATGGATGAATGAACAAACCACTGTTATGGGTTGTTTTCCCACAGAATGTCACTCTATTAATGTTCAATGAAGACAAGTAGTGAAAAACACATTTTCCTTAAGGTTCGCCTTTAACCCCATTGTACCCATCTGTAGTTTGAGCAATAAAACCCAATAGTATTGCAAACATATAAAACAAAGAAGAAACAGAAAGAGCCATACATAGACATATAGAGAAACATTAAACACTAACAGATATCCCTTTATATTAGTCTTGTGCAAAAAACATAAAAAAATCAGCATTATACTCTCGCTACAGTTTGTGTAGTAAAGCAAAAACCTGAAATCTGCAGCATAAATAAAGTTCAAGCTAAATCCATAAGTCCTCAAAATGAAATTTAAGAGAAAATAAATTAGCTTTATTAGGGGTTGTGTTTTATTTAATTTTCTATGTACACTCATACCTTTGGTAAGTCTTAAAAAGTGTTAAATAGATTTATATTGTCTGCTGTCTTTGACGTTTTCTTTAATGGTAACAATGGAAATAAAATATTCTCTGAGTCCTTATCCAAACACATAAGTAAGCCTAGTTTTTTAAAACTACTTTTTCCAATGAAGAGCGTTTTGTATTACCTTTCTTTACAGGCGATCGAGCAGAAGTAAACCCTGTCGGCTCTTGTATAGCGAGGGCAAATCAAATTCATTAGTGAATCGGTTCATCCTAAAATGGGTCTATCGTTTATATTTAATATTATTTAAAGCTTTGATCTAGTGAATTGGTTCGTCATAAGTCCTCTCTATCAGTTTCGGAAAATCTGATTTATTCTAGTGAATCAGTTCGTTCAGACAGTTTTAAATGAACAGACTGTGAAAAAGGTACATCTGGCTGTTTAGTTCATTGTTTCATTGGGATGTTGTCATCCTAAATGTGATGTTCATTTATCCCAAAGCTGGCACACATTGATTTTGTCCCATTAAACTGTTCTGATTATATTATTAATTGAATAAATGCACGTGAGACATTGTCCTAGCTTTCATTATCATATGTTTTAGCTGAGTAAACCTTGTAGTGTATAATTAGTCGCTCAAAGGTTTAAAGGGAGGTGAAGAATTGCAGTCCACCCATTTGGGAGATTTCTGGCCTGGCCTTGACAGAAAATGGTCCCACTGTATAAAGTCAGATAAAGTCAGCATACACACGCAAAGTCTTCTGAAGTGATATCTATGCAAACGCTTATAACTTTAAACAACTTTTCTAGATGAATTCAAATGACAGAGTATTCAGTGTATAAATTTCTGCTCACTAGTTCAAGATTAGTTTTATGAGGCTCGAGGAAACATTGAAGACGTTGGGGGTAAGTATCCACGAGCATTATATGTTCTCTACAATCTTGAAAGGGACAAAAAAAACATAATATACGATAAACTAAGGATTTTTAACAAATTGTGTTTCTGATGATATTTATTTTCATTGCTTTAAAACTTCTGACTGAAACCTGCACAGCATCTATTCTGGTGTGGTTCTTCAAATTCCCAATCGTCTGAAAATGAGAAGAGTATTGCTTGTTTGGAGTCTGCTGATTACTGCTCAGGCTTTTCTCATCGTGAGGAAAGGGAATTCAAAAACTCATCAGGACATCACAAGAACCGCCATTCTGCGTGCTACCGCAAAGATCTGCCAGAGCGTTGAAGGCTTCACGAAGGTACAGATGTTATCGTTTGTGTCAATTCTGAATATCTATTTATATGCAGAGAGTTGTTTTTATTAAAACTCATGTATCCCAAGACTAAATTAATAATCTGCAAAAAACATTATCTCTTTGGTTGAACAGCCAGAACCACTTGACACCGAGACACTGGCGAGGTCCTGCAAAAAGGATGCATTTACAAAGAACTTTGAGACAGGCATAAAAATGATCTCCTATTACAATGTGAAGACCGACCTTGACCATCTCCTCGAAGCGAAATACCACTTTCACGGCGAGACGTTTGTGGACGGGAAGTTGCTCATAATCAAGGGAGTGGAGGACATCTCAAAAGACATCAGTAGAGAGAAATTTGCAGATGCCCGAAAGAAGCTGGGAACAATTCTGCATACTTTACAAGTGAGTCTGATCGTGCAGATCTGTGTAGCTGTTACGTGACTTTAGAATGAGAACGAATGAATGCACTAAAGCTTGTGTGTGTGTTGTTTGGGAAATTGAAGGATTTCTACAGTCACAGTAACTGGATAGAGCTGGGAAACACTGAACCCTGTACTGCCCTGATCAATCCAGACGAGAACATACCCAACCCTGCAAGTACGTGTGTGTGTGTGTGTGTGTGTGTGTGTTTACGGAGCCCTGAAAGATACTAGTAATTGTTAAACAGAAGATGGGTGGGATTTCTCTCAAGAAGCTTAACGTTTCGTTTGCATGTTCTCCCTCCAGAGCCAAACCAAGAAACCTGTGAGTGTCCAACTAAAAACTGTGAGGGAAACATTCTGAAGAACATTATTGAAGAAAAGATTCTGACTTCAGGGTACTTTGGAATAAAAAAGAAACCAAAAGGTGACTTTCAGATTTGATGGAGCATCAGGAAATATAAAGAAGTCATCATGATGCTTATTTTTATTTCTTGACAGGGAAATGTAGCCACGGAGGTCCTGGAGACATCACAGCTGGTCTTACACAAAGCCTGGATGGAATCAATAAGGATTTCAGTGCTTCCAGTCATGGTTCACTGCATAATAAAGCTGCAGACGTTGCTATTGATGCCAGTGTGCAGCTGCTGGAGAAGATCTGGAAGAACAATGATGACGCTAACTTCTTCAGGTACACATGGAGATGAACTAAATTATACTAAAACATCCAAAGCACATGTATACTAACATTTTTATGAGCCAAGAAAAGAAATCGGCTAAACTCTAATGTATTAGCATCACATGAACTCTCCAACAAATTACTAAAGAATTAACACGATAGTTTGAATGTGAACATTTAAAGCTGCGGTAGGGAACTTTTGACGCTCTAGCGGTTAATAAACAGAACTGCTTGCGTCTTGCGGAAGAACATCGTAGCCGGAACTACTTCTCTCTGTTTATGTCTATGAAGAATCACAAAGGTACTGGGTTACTCCGCCGCGGTACCCCCGAAGCAATCTAAAATAGTCCTAATATAAACACTTATTATAGGTGCACCCTAGTGATTCAGGACAAGCCAAAAACACGGTTTGGAAAATGGATTCATGGTGTACTCGCTTATATACATTTTTCTACATTTTGAACACAAACAAAGTTACGGACCGCAGCTCTGATTGGTTGTTTCTTACCGGGAGCGATGTATTTCTGCAAATGGCAATAGGACACTGGGAGGAGCCAGAGGAGCTTGATTTTTTTCACAGATTATCTGTCTCATATTCTATTGTCAGGACATAATGACAGGTTTAACAAATATGTAAAAAATATTTTTTTTACAAAAGTTACCTACTGCAGCTTTAAGTGTCTCTGCAGCCAAGAATTCACCATTAACTCTCTCTCTCTCTCTCACACTCACTCCCTCTGTCTTTCTCTCTCTCCCTCTCCCTCTCTCTCTCCCTCCCTCTCTAACTCACTCACTCACTCACTCACTCACTCACTCACTCTCTCTCTCTCTCTCACTCACTCACCCCCCCCCTCTCCCTCACTCACTCTCTCTCCCTCTCTCACTCCCCCCTCTCTCTCACACACACTCACTCCCTCTGATTTCTCTCTCTCTCACTCACTCAAAACTCTCTCTCTCTCTCTCAGACTGATGGGGCTTCATATGGAAAAGCCAAAGGGTGAATGGAAAACTCGTCTTTCTTTGTTTCAACTCAAATCAAGATATCCAGATGCATCTAAGGATTCAGATGTGGAAGTTTAAAATTAAATCATGTGCACTAAATAATGCATTCAGATCACTATATGCATTCCAACTCAGTTTATTGACTAAATAAATAACTGATAATAAACTGCAGTTAGTTTGGTACACATACATTTATAAAACCACCATAACAAGTTAAATAGACAGAAGATGTTACCAACATCTAATTTACTTGAAGTAATCATCACAATTTTACATATTCAAATACTTCTTAAGATTTGAAACAGTTAATTTTTAATTTACATTTTCTCCTGATTTTTCAAGTTGAATAAATGCAAACTTCTTCAGTGAACGCAGACTGGCCATGCTTCATGTTTACAACACTTTTGTATATTATTGTGAAATATTATTGTGATAATGAGTAATTGATGCATTTCTTGGTATGACCATGGACGTTCAGATGACAATATCAGGTGAAAAATCTTATTTGGGTCATACTTTCCAAGACATGATAGAATCTGTGATTGTGAAGTACAGTGAATATCCACACCGGTGCGGTAACAGATTGTCACACACACACATACTCCTCAAGACATTAGATTCATCCGTGCTGGAGCACAACCCACTCAAGGAAGATAACTCCACAAACAGCTGCAGTTGCAGGTTTTCAAACAGAGATGGCGACAAAGAGGCAAAACTTACAGACTGCAGCTTTATACTGCGAAAGAGAACAGAAGAGATTGTTTTTCAGTCTACTATTTCAGTAATACTCAAACCAGAAGTATCAGTGCCCACACGCTGTGATTATTTGGAATCTTTTCTTAATCTTTTGCAATGTCTAGTAAAATAATCTGTGTCAAACAGACAAGACAAGTGCTGTGTTTTTAAATGATCGGAAGCAAAAACAGTTCCAACTGAAGTTCCACAGTTCCACATGAAAATGTGTTTGTCCCTGTAGTTACTGATTCCCCAAACAGATGAAACTTTGTTAAAGGGATAGACTCAACCAGTCCTGATTATTGCATGTTATGGTCGGATTTACTAAACAGGTCAAATAAGCGTCAAAACGTTAGTTTCTGTCACACCACTCTGTTACTCTTTCAGACTTGAACTGATGGTAAAGCTAAGGACATCATTAACATTACATTAATTTTGAAAGCCGAATTTCACTATTAAGGAAAGGGGCATTATATTTCCGACGAGTGCTTGTAGTGTTCGGCCAATCACAATGAACTGGGTCTGTTGTCCAATCAGAGCAGACTGTGCTTGTCAGAAGGAGGGGCTTTGTAGAAAACAACGAGATACGGGGCATAGAGATCTACAATAATGTACAGTATTTGAAAAATAATGTGTTTTGAACATTAAAGCATTTCAACATATTCTGTTACACCAAATACACAAAATAATGATCTTTAAAAAAGCAGAGTTTCTGAGAGGGAAACACTTGCAATGCAGTGAAGTCAGCTGCAAAGGGGTTGTGTCCATAACCTTTTCCTCACTATGAGGGTTTGCGCAAGCTGTTAGTAAATCTGTTCCTTAGAGCATTTCAAAGTAAGTTGAGTAAAATGGCAGAGAGATCATGATGTGTTGGGTGTTAAACAGGTCACCGTGTGAAAGAGACTGAACTGGACCAAGTCAATGAGAAGGACTGAAATCCTCACAGTAAATAACCAGATCCTGATGTTCAAATCCAGCTGCAGGTTACAATATCACTTCAGGAGATCTGGATGCTTTGAAGCCTGACAGACAGGTCATGAAAAATCAGGATGTAAATACACCTAATGAGTATTTACCCTGTAAATACTAAATGCTAAATACTGCTATTCTAGAGTAAACAGAATTTATATTTGTTTTCACTCAGTATAATGGAAATAATATCATTGTTCAGTTAAAGACAGCTCAGTGTTGATTCAGTCCTGTTCAATGTGTACAGTTCATTATGAGTTCAGTTGGGCGACATATAACTGTTTACAAGTGTGAACCCTTATCTTCAAGCCTTTGTAAACGAACGGTTAGCGCAATTAAAGTCTAGACAGCTGTGATGAATTCATGTTCAGTGTTTGTCTTGTGACAACATGTGTAGCATATTACTCTGAAACATTATTTGTTGCTTATTGTATATACTGTTTCACACACTATTCTTAGATAATAGTTGGCAGTATGCATGCACTGGGCATATAAAGCAGTAAGCTATAGTGTGCCAAGATCGGTAAAGATGCATTTAATTATTGGAAAAAAAGGATATTGGAAAGAATTTAAATTAGTATTATTATTATTATTATTATTATTATTATTATTTTTTATAAAGCACTAATATTTGGCCCACACTCCACAGCAGGTGTCGAAAATGGAAGGTGAATATGAGTTCATGATCTATTTTTATGATGAAAATGTGTGATATTATTTTAATTGAAATATTCAAAGCTCAAATATACAACCATGTTGAATTCCAGCCCCTAAAAATGCAATTACTGATACTACAAAACATTGAAATGCAATCCCTGTAATGCAATGCATTTATGCTGTTTGTTTCATGCGTGTGTCATGATGTTCCTCTCATAGGAGGCGCTGTGGCTCGGTGAGTGTGTGAACAGAGGAGAGGTCTGTGCACCAAACACTGAGGCTCTTCATGTGTTTACTCCTGCCAAACAAACACAGGTGCGGAAATAACAGGGATTTCTGGGATTTTTGCGGCCTACCGGTGGAAAGACGGGAAGGAGGCAGAACAAGGAGGCTCTCTGTGACACCATCAAGTGTGTGTGTGTGTGTAACAGTAAATCGATGTAGTGAGGGAGTGAGTGATCGGTCATTACTGATGATGGAGAGTTAGCAGTGGTTCTTCTCACTATGACCTGTAGCGATTGACCATTATAATATATATATACAGTATTTTCTCTCTCTTTCTTGTGTCTCAGGTCAGAACACAGCTCATTCCCTTTGAAATACTGGGATAAAATCGAAATAATAGATCTTTAAACACTAATAATTTACTATCGTTGAGAAAATGTAATAAAACAAGTAAATACAAATCAAAAAGTGACACACTTGTAGTCTGATTTTCATTTTGATAACACTATAGCCTACAGATGAACTCCACAACAAATAATAACATGTAACTGATGAGGCTATGGATCCAGTGAAAATGAAAATATGCACTGATACAGTGCACAGTAGAAATATAGTAAAAGTGATATGTTATATTAAAAAGTATATGTAGTACAACTTAAAGTAAAGTGAATAATATGAAAAGCGAGTACAACGGTACAATAACAATAATATACAAATGTGATATAATAGATTTATAATAGCTTAATATTCTATATATAATATGAATAATACCATAATAAATAACTGAACAACAATAGGTTAATAATAGCAAGAAGAATATGTAATATCAAGGGTGGAATAATACAGAATAGACAAAAATTAAGAATAAATTAATAGTAAATTAAAGAGTAAAATAAAACAATTTGAAATGTAATTTTAAAATACTATTTGTGTAATAATAATTAATCAAATTAAGACACAACTAATGACACAAAACACAAAAAAACTGTGGTCATGAGTTCCAAATTGTGTTTAATTAATGAGCTCCTTAATTATAATATATAGCTACATGTACACACACACACACACACACACAAACACACACACACATATATATATATATATATATATATATATATATATATATATATATATATATATATATAATAGAGTTCAAAGGAGGAATCTTTATATTACCAAACTGCAGGGAGAGGAAGAGTAGATATAAGTCATGATCTGCAAGATTAACCACAATCTGATTTGATCCGACCACCTCAGAAAAAAAACAGTGTTGAGCTGCTGCAAGAGCTTTTGAAGCACAGCAGCTGTGGTCAAAGAGTTCTCGTGTGTTCGGAGCGGGATCACGAATCATTTGAGTCAATTCGGGATTTTGGTGCGGGTTCGCGAATCATTTGAGTCAGTTTGGGGATCAGAATAATTTGAATCAGCTCGGGAGTTCGGAGCGGGTTCGCGAATCATTTGAATCAGTTCGGGATTTCCTAGCGGTTTCGCGAATCATTTGAGTCCGTTCGGGAGTTCGGAGCGGGTTCGCGAATCATTTGAGTCAGTTTGGGGATCGCGAATCATTTGTTCGGTAGTTCGGAGCATGAATCATTTTAATCAGTTCGGGAGTTCGTAGCGCGTTCGCGAATCATTTGAGTTAGTTTGGGGATCGCGAATCATTTGTTCGGTAGTTCGGAGCATGAATCATTTGAATCAGTTCGGGAGTTCATAGCGGGTTCGCGAATCTTTTGAATCAGTTCGGGGATCGCGAATCATTTGAATCAGTTCAGGAGTTCGTATCGGGTTGCGAATCTTTTGAATCAGTTCGGGAGTTCGTAGCGGGTTCGCGAATCTTTTGAATCAGTTCGGGAGTTCGTAGCGGGTTCGCGAATCTTTTGAATCAGTTCGGGGATCGCGAATCATTTGAATCAGTTCGGGAGTTCGAAGCGGGATCGTGAATCATTTGAATCAGTTCGGGAGTTCGTAGTGGGGTCGTTCTATATAGAACCCCAATGAAGCCTTTTTTCTAAAAGTGTTGTCCAGTGTTGGGCAGTACCGCTGTATTATTTGACAGTAATTAATACTGTAACACATTACTGTTTAAAATTAACTCTGTTACCCTTACCATATGGTGCATTGTCCGTTACTTTTTTTTTAATTAATTCATTTTGACAGAAGTGCAGCCTAACCTGTTTGCAGCAGCGACACATTGTAGGATTGGTGGATGCCATCACTGTAAACACGAAGACACACTGTGGGCGTGTTTCCGTTTATTCAAGTATGTGCAGCAGTCATGACGAGTCAAGGCGAGAGCAACACGAGTGTCTCAAAGTGGAAATATGCTCATTATTTCACTTTAGTTGAGCAGAAAGACAAAAACCTTTTAGCCAAATGTAAGCTATGTTTGAAGATTCTCAGCTTTCTGGTTCGAATGTCCTATCCTAGCCCACGAATTTCCAGTTCCTTCCAATTGTAGATTCACACTGAATGCATCAAGGGCTATTTGACCCAGAAGGAGAGTGATGGGGTGCTGCGCCAGATGACCTGGCCTCCACAGTCACCGGACCTGAACCCAATCCAGATGGTTTAGAGGTGAGCTGGACCGCAGACAGAAGGCAAAAGGGCCAACAAGTGCTAAGCATCTCTCGGGGAACTCCTTCAAGACTGTTGAAGACCATTTCAGGTGACTACCTCTTGAAGAGAAAGCCAAGAGTGTGCAAAGCAGTAATCAAAGCAAAAGGTGGCTACTTTGAAGAACCTACAATATGACATATTTTCAGTTGTTTCACACTTTTTTGTTATGTATATAATTCCACATGTGTTAATTCATAGTTTTGATGCCTTCAGTGTGAATCTACAACTTTCATAGTCATGAAAATAAAGAAAACTCTTTGAATGAGAAGGTGTGTCCAAACTTTTGGTCTGTACTGTATGTGTGTGTGTGTGTGTGTGTGTATAAGCATCATGAAAGATTAAATCACAATAACATGACAGATGTGTTTTAACACAATAATTTTCTTTAGCTTCATCTGTGACTTTATTATGTGTCAGTGACGCCTAAGGTCATGTGACTGTCTCCGTGACTCTGTTTCTGGTGTGTGTCAGGTGTGTGTTTGGGCAGTCAACACCACACTTCCTGTTCTGGGTTAAAAATAACCCACACACTAAACCTCCTCTCTCTCTTTATCTCGGTCTGACTCTGCTGGTGTGGAGCAAGATTGTTACACAACCTCCAAAATAAAGGCTCCTCAGTGGCTCTTTACGGTCAGGACAGCCCTCTTCATATTACAACACTATCTGGCTTCACAGGGGTCTTGAGCTGTGATCTGGACGTGTGATAAACCTCAGATCGACAGGGCTTTGTTTCGTTAAAGCTCCAGCATGTCTTCCTAAGTAATAAACATCTCTAAAAAATAAAATAAGTACACATACAAATAAAAAACATTTAATTTAATATTTATCTTGAAACATTACATAAGGAGAATTAAATAAAAAAGTATTTAGAATTATAATTAAAATTATATATCACAAAGTAATTTACTTTGCATGCAGAAAATGATGGAAGTAGAATTAAAATAACAAAATACATACATTATATGGCATAAGAATAAGTCAGAGATGTGCACATATATTATTTTATAAATATGAATTTGTATTTACATCATATTTATTTCAGGTACTTGTAGGTATTAATAGGTTTGTGAAGTAATTGCTGAATGTATTTGATGTGTGTGTGTGATGACTGACACTAAACGACCCGTGTAGAAGCGTTTCGGACACTTTTTTTTTCCTGTTATTGACTTTCTAAAGGTCTTTCCTTCTGTCTCTCTGTGTTTGTACCTCTGTTCAGTCTTCCCCGTCCAACCTCTGGCCTCCGTCTCTCGGTTGTTTTCCACAGACCTGTTTTTGATCTGGTCCTCACACTCCTCCACCCACATCTTTTTCCACATCACTCCATCCATCTCCTCCATGTGCAGCCAGTTGGTCATGCTGAGCTTTTCCACTCCTGAGGAAACGATTGAAAACATGACTTGTTTTTTTTTTTTCAATAAAGGGTTCCAATAAAACTTTTTAATTTACAAATAGATGAAGCTGATGAAAATATGTTGAATTCATCTGATCTGTCTATCCATCTGTGTTTTGATACGGGAAATCTCTGCTTGTTTTCTGTGGCAGTGGCTTTATTAATGCAGCACACAGCTGAGTATATTTATCTAGCCTTGCACAAAGCACACAGCAGACAGAGCTATGCGTGTCAAAGAGACTTTAAAGCATCCATAATATTTGTATTACAATATAAGTTAAAAGCAGCAGACAGCAGCTCCTCTCTGGAATGAAGTTGTTTTTATGAATGACTGCATTCATCACTGACCACGCCCCCGAATCGTCAAGACTCCGCCTCGACGTCAGAACCACGCCCATTTTAGAATCCCGGCCGCGCTTCCGCGCTCTGGTTGGTCGAGGGGGCGGGGCTTCTGATAAATCACAGTTCAGTCGTATAAAGAGCGCGGAATGAAAACAAGAGTTAAAAACTTCACTGCTGGATTCAGAGACGGCTGGAATAAACGCGCCTGGCTGGATTATTACCGCTTGTCTGTGAGAGTAGAAGTGCTTTATTCGGGTTACAGTTTCAATTAATCATCTTCCGTGGACACTGAAGGGTTTGTTATGAAGATGAGGGATTTATTGTGTCTGCTCGTGCTTGTACTGATCATCTGCACGACGGTAAGTCACTAGAATGCCATGTAAACAGTGTATAAGAAAATGAGACCAAAACATATCAGTCGTTCATATAATTATGCATAGTTGCATAAATAACTGTATGTATAAATATATGTAAATAAAATTGTTTCATTTATATTTTAGTATATATATATATATATATATATATATATATGTATATGTATGTCTATATGTATATAATTATATATATATATATATATATATATATATATATATATATATATGATTTGCCCACCTGAGAGAGTCTGTTGCTGCGGTTTAGAAATAGAAAAGCACTGCTCAAAATAACCAAAGCACATCAGTCCCGCTCCATTAACCCCGCCGGTCAGAATCGGTCAGGGAGGGTCCGAGTTATGCTTTGATGTCCGAGCTCAGATCCACATATGGGTCCCGAGAGACTCAGGAGCTGGTCTCCTCTCAGTTAAGATGCCAGGCGCTGTGGTCATTCTCAGAAAGCTTGGCTGGGTAGATCACACAGAGAAGGAGAGGCCAGGGAAACAGGTGCAGTGCTGTCGGAAATGATCCAGTGGAAACTGGCTTTAATGGAGAAAAACAAAAATCTTTTGGAATGACGAAACAGTCCTTTCCCAGTGAGAAATGAAATCGTGGAGTGTAGATGAATGTTTCTCATCTCTGCTAACAGAGAAAGCCTTAAGAGCCTTCTGGGAAGATTCTCAATGTTAATAGAAGGTTCTTTTAGAGTTACCTGCTCTTTAATAAAGTTATTCATTCATGGAATGTTTCTTGTTATTGCCTTGTTTTGGAATGTTCAAAAGTAACATTCTCATCATGTTTGGAAGTTATAAAATGGAATGTTCCCTTAACGTTTTCAACAAACATTCTAAGAACACTTTGTTAATATTCCTATGAATCTATAAATCTCTTTTCTGAATGTTTGGATGTTATGAATTTTCTAATTTTTTATTAATGTATTAAAAATATTTTTCTTTGGTTATGTGATTATTATAAAAATGTTGTTTATATATATATACCGATGTGTTATTTCACATCAGTACATTCATTCTCTTTAGAAACAAAATGGCAAAGAATAAAAGTAATTTAGTAATAAAAAATGGCAATAGTATTTTTTTTTTTTTTTTTTTTTACAATTCAGTAGTATTATATTAAATATTTTGTATTGCTTGGTACCATATCTTGGATGTAAGTTTATATTTCTTAGACATTTTTTTTTCCATTTTATCATTTTCAAACATTATGTGAACTTTAGTTTGGTATGTTCTCTCAAAGATTTGAAACAAGATGAACGTCCAATTATAATGTTTTTGAAAAACGTTCCATGAACAATGTTTAATGTATTTGTGCTAAAGTCTTCAGAACATTATTAAAGACAGATAACACAGAACAAACATTCTATTAACATCGCATGAATCTTGCCAGAACATGGCTAAGGCTAGAAGACATACAGCAAAAACTACTGGGCATGTAATTTTTCTCACACCAAGATTAATTTTTCTGTACAACAATAACGACTGATTTCACATTATTGTAAGGGGCAGGTTTGGGGTTTGTGTAGATGTTAATAAAACACAATCTAATAGACAGAGAAATGTACTCATTGTTAGCTTCTGTTTTTGCTGTATCCATTATAGCCACAAGCCCAGAACATGTTCAGATGAGCCCAGTTCATTTTCACTTCACGACAGGTGAATTCATTTCTAGCTCTCCATCACCCTGACACATTTTATTAAGATCAGCCAAATAAACACGTTAATTCATGTAGTTTTAACTTAAAGAAATAGTTCACCCATAAATAAAAACTCTTGTCATCATTTACTCACCCTCATGATGTTCCTGTACGAGTTTGGAACACAACAGAACACAAAAGAAGATATTCTGAAGAATGCTGGAAACCAAAAAGGTTACAGCGACTTTTGGTTACCCACATATCTTTTTTATTTCTTCTTTGGGGAAGTCGTGGCCTAGTGGTTAGATAGTTTGACTCCTAACCCTAAGGTTGTGGGTTCAATACCACGACTGAGGTGCCCTTGAGCAAGACACCGAACCCCAAACTGCTCCCCGGGGGCCGCAGCACACATGATTCCCACTGCTCCGGGTGTGTGTTCACTGCTGTGTGTGTGTGTGTGTGTGTGAACTTTGGATGGGGATGCAGAGCATGAATTCTGAGTATAGGTCACCATACTTGGCTGTATGTCATGTCACTTCACTTGAGCTCTTTTGAACACTGAGTGTTAGTAAATAATGACCGATTATTATAGTTGTTTTGGTTCTACTATCCCTTTAAATATTCAGAAACGCTCATCATGTTTATGCAGAGGTTTTATCCTCGCTGAGATCCGTCTGTCTGTGTGTGGTCTGCAGGTCCGAGCGCGGTGTCCTGAGGTGTGTAAGTGTGCGGCGGAGCGGCCCGTGTGCCCACCGGGCGTCAGTGCGGTGCCCGACAGCTGCGGCTGCTGTAAGGTGTGTGCCGCCCAGCTCAATCAAGACTGCCACGAGAACAAACCCTGCGACCATCACAAGGGCCTGGAGTGTAACTATGGCAATGATGTGACCAGTCTCCATGGAATCTGCCGCGGTGAGTTCACAGAACTCTAGGTTTGATTTTAGGGGTCTTTTAAATATTATTTTATAGATTTGAATTGATTTGCTGCAGCGTGTGTGTGTGTGTGTGTGTGTGTATATATATATATATATGCTTGTGTAAATTTAATTTATAAATGTATGTATAAAATTATTTTCAAAAATTACCATTTATTTTCATTAGCATTTATCATTGGTATATATATCACAATATACGCTAATACAAATTAAATTAATCAAATATTAAATTTTTACATATTTAAATATTCCATAATATATGCATGCATAAATTCATTAAAAATGTGTTTAATTAAAAAAGTGTACAACTCTTTAAATAGCAATTATTTCTCCTATAAATCACAATATGATAAAGAAAATGCAAATGTATGCATTTGATTTATCAATTTAAAGTCATTTGCATATATCAGAATATATTCAGAATGATTTTGCATTAGCGTATGTCACAAAATATTGTATTGATTATGCAAAATGATTTCATTTGATTTTTAAAAAGTCATACATTTCATTAATTTAGAGAAATTTTCAATACCATAAAATATTATGATGCAAATGTATTTACATAAGTTGTGTTTGGTTAAGGACAACCTAAATGGTACCAGAACTTTACAAAATATTAACAAAACCTTTGATGTCCCACCCAAAAGTCCTGCTTCAATAGGATATATTGTCCCAAAGATATAAAAATAAAGAAAACACAAAAATATGTAATAATTGTCATAAATAATTAATCGAATGACAAACTGCTTAATAATGTAGTACTAACTTAGGTAACAAAGAGGAACTGATGTAGTTTGGTCACGCTGCGCTTCAGGTGTTATCTTTATTAAGACATGTACATTAGTTTCCTCACATACAGAGGATATTTTGTGCACTGGGCTAGTTTCTATATTAAGGTAGTTATTTGTGTTGGACTAAAGGGGGATTTTAAGGGCGTCACACACACCCAAAGACTATCTGACGCTCAAAGACATTGTAAACAAGTCAAAATTCCCCTCTGCCCTAAACATAGAGCCCCTCTCATGACAGCAAAGGATTGACTGTCGATCTCTGTTTAACCCCTTACTGTCACTCTGTGCAGGTCGTCTCTGATAATACAATGCAAATCATTCAAAAGATGTCAAAATGAATCACAGTTCATCTAAAGAATGCTTATACTGGAATATTTTTACTGGAAAGCAAGGCAAAATACTGATTGGGACTTAGCTAACAAAAATGTCTCGAGTCTCTGGGGTATATTTGTAGCAATTGCCAAAAATACATTGTATGGGTCAAAATGATTGATTTTTCTTTTATGCCAAAAATCATTAAGTAAAGATAATGTTCCATGAAGATATTTTGTACATTTCCTACCGTAAATAAATATTAACACATTTTATTAATTAGTAATATGCATTGATAAGAACTTTTGTTTTTGGAAAACTTTAAATGCGAATTTCTCAGTATTTAGACACCCTCAGATTCCAGATTGTCAAAATGATGGCCAAATACTGTCTGAGCTTAACAAACTATACATCAATGGAAAGCTTAGTTATTTGTATAAATCTTTATTTAAAAAAATGAGCAGTCTTAAGTGTGAAAGCTGAAAGCTGAATAAATAAGCTTTCCATTGATGGATGGTTTGTTAGGATCGAACAATATTTGGCCGAGATATAACTATTACTATAAAATCTGGAATCTGAGGGTGCAAAAATATCTAAATATGGAGAAAATCATCTTTAAAGTTGTTCAAATTAATTCTTAGCAATGCATATTACTAATCAAAAATTACGTTTTGATACAACTACGGCAGGAAATTTTCAAAATATCTTCCTGGAACATTACCTTTTCCTAATATCCTAATGATTTTTGGCATAAAAGAAAAATCTATAATTTTGAACCATACCGTGTTTCTGGCTATTGTTACAAATATACCCCAGAGACTACATTTGTGCTCCAGGGTCACTTATGTTTCATGAAGGTATGAAAATGTTACTTTTGAAGGTTCTCTGAACATTCTGAAACAAGTAGTAACATTAAAAAAAAAAGTTAGCTGAAAGACCTACTAAACTGTCTCAGAAAAACAGAACCATTCCATGAAGAATGTGTGAATGATGTTTTTCTGAACGAAGGTTCTATAAATAATTCTGGAGGAACTTCTGTTAGCTTGGACAACAATTTTTTTTACACTGACAAAAACACCCCATAATTACTAAAACTCTTTCTTTCTTTTGTCTCTTCAGGCAAACTGGAAAGCCGTTCTTGTGAATACAATGGCCGCATGTATCAGAATGGAGAAAACTTCCGCGCGGGCTGCAAACACCAGTGCACCTGTATCGACGGGGCGGTGGGCTGCGTGCCCCTTTGCCCCTCTGATATTCCTCTGGCATCTCCGTCCTGTCCTGCACCTCGACTGGTCAAGATCCCGGGCCAGTGCTGCCTCAGCGTGGACTGTCACAGCGAGTCCTCCGTCCTCCCGCCAGTGTTCAGACGGCCACAGCCGCCTCCGTATCTGTTCCCCGACCTGCACATCTACAAGAAACCCCCACCAAAGCCCTTCCCCTACACGCCCAAAACCTCCCCCAGCAATGAGCTCATGGAGCTGGAGAGAAAGTGGGACAAACCGCGTAGCCGAAAGCACCTGCCAGGTGTGTTTCCCCAACACGTTTCGTAATTACCACTAGACTTCTTCTAGACTTCTTATAACTTGACATGTCACCAAACATGGGGTTCATTGCAGTAGTATTACTATACTAAACTAAATGAAAACTTATTATTCAGTTAACTATAATAACCTTGTCTCAGGCTGATGATCATTACCACCTATGACCAACAATTTAAAATAGTGCAGCGAAGTGCAAGACTGAGTCCTGTGTAAACGCCCGCTTTGGCTGCCCTTCAAATAACAAGCAGTCCCAATGTGAGCTGTGGCGGTTCCTCCTGCATGTGATTCTGAGTGGGTGCCTGTGTTTAGGAGCCCACTGCTTCTTTTCCACGAGATCCTTGTGAACCAGCCCCACACACACTCTGTCAGGCAGCCGAAATCACTTTCTCTGTGCGTCAGTGTTCCCTGTTGGGTGAATGGTGCCTGTGTACTAACTTACCCCATCTCTCTCGCTCTTCCTAGTGTGGAAGCAAGCCGGACGGCGATGTGTTGCACAGACGACAAGCTGGACGCCTTGTTCACGCAGCTGCGGGATGGGCGTTTCGTCTCGGGTCACCAATGAGAATGCTCAGTGCAAGCTGCTGAAGGAAACCAGACTCTGCAACATTCGTCCCTGTAGTTCTGTGAATGTGCCTATAAAGGTAAACATTTCAGAGATTATCACCACAAGATCCTGTTTATGTTTGCTTAAATAGCTTAAGAATTCTACACCAATAAAAGAGCAGCTTCTAAACAAAGTTTCTGTTGGTGCACAGGCACAAACTGGTACAAGCCAATATAAAAACATTAATTAAATGAAATCCATAAATCTAAACCCTGCAATCATCATTTGGCCTTTGGCTCTTTCTAGTACAATTTCCCAGTACATTATTTCCCATTGTGCAAGCAAAATGTCTATTTAAACATCATTTAAAGCTTTGCTTATTTTCATTTTATTTTATTATGTGTGTTTCTGAATATGGAAGTAGCTTAAACAACAACAGTCACATTAGCTGTAGTACTTGAAACAGGAGTTAACATGTTAAGATAAAGGATGCAATGTGATATTTTAATTAAAATGACAAACTTTCACTATAGAAAGTGCTCTAACTCCTTACTATCTTGAATTCCTGGTACAAAAGTCTAAACATTCTTAAATGAACATGTTTACTGGAGATGCAAAATGACATAAGAAGAATTAATTGAGTTTATGATTAAAACAAGAACATGTATCCGCCAACATGAAAAGATCCACAAGTGCAGTGAGATTAAATACACTCAGAATCTATGAAGACTAAAGTCTTTCAGTCTTGCTTCTCTAGTAAATTTATGATTTTAGGGATTTTAGACAATAAAAATTAAAAATAATAATTATCAAGAATCAATTTTAAAGGTGCACACATTTATAGTGACCTTTGCATTGTCTTGCCAGGCCAGTAGTTGGCGATGTCACTTCGTATAGAAACACTGCGTCGCTGTGCACATACTGAAGGACACATAATTAGCAAATTTGCTTCCAAAAACTTGCTCTTTGAAACCCCGTTTTCAGAAGTTTGCATTCTTAGGCCTCCAAAATGCCAAGGTCATGAGAATCAACAGCCAAAATATTTTTAGTTGAAAATGGTGAAAATGGTTGTGTAAATGTCCCCTTAGCCTGCTGAAGTTACCACTGCACACTTGTTTTCCATTGCAGATGTGAGCGTAAACAGCCTTTTATTTTTCATTAACAGAAGGGGAGGAAGTGCTCTCGTACACACAAATCTCCTGAGCCTCTGCGTCTGCGCTACGCCGGCTGCCGCAGCACACGTCTCTATCGGCCCAACTACTGCGGGACGTGTCTGGACGGGCGATGCTGCTCACCCCGGCGCATGCGGACAGCACCCGTGCTCTTCGCCTGCCCCGATGGAGAGCGCTTCGAGAGGGCTGTAATGTTTGTGCAGTCCTGCAAGTGCAATGACGAATGTGGCCATCTGAACGATGCAGTGCTCCCACCCCAACGTTGGCTCTATGGTGACATGCACAAGTTTGTGGATTAACGTCTCGTTTGTCCAAAGACCCACTCTCATGTCTTTCCCCGTCCAATAGAGTAGCGTTTCGAAGTGTAACTCCGAGTAGACGCTAGGCCGAGGCCTTATTATAATGCAGATCCATGTGGAAAAAGGCCAATTTTGGGTTACCAATCCCTTGTACCAAGAGTCTTAGAGTAGATGCGCTTTCTGCAAGGAACCGGGATGGGATGAATCCCAGTCGTGAATATATTCAATGGATTTTCTGATTGACTGGTCCTTACCATGAACAGTGAAGCATTCTGGGGCACCTGCGTGATCTAGATGAGACATTAAGCAGGTTTGGAGAGAGAAAAAGCCTCAGCGGGACGCTGCTTAGACACTTAAATGTGGTGGGACCTCTCAGCTTTCCCAGGGGCTGACTTTTACATCTTTTGCATTGATTGCTTTGCCTTGACGATCAAAGAAATGCTGGCAAATTTAAGGGAAACTCAAGGGGAAGTCGTTGTAAGCTACCCAGGGTTCAACTCCGCTTTTTTTGGACTCGACACTGAGACTGATGGTTTCGTGAGCCCATGACTTTGTAAACTCACCAAGTGATATTTGACAAGTGTTGCAGCTCCCTGGCGTCAAAATGTCGGCTCCTCTGCTCCCCGCTAATTACAATCTTCTTCTTCTGGGAGCAGAAGGAAACCCAGTAACCCTTTGGTTTGCAATAAAAATATGTTTAAAACACCAGCATCTGATGTAAACATGTAATTTGAAAGTAATGGGTGGGATGGTTCTTTGAAATGCTGGTCTGTAATCTACCACGTGATGAGCCTCGTGCAAATGGCACTGGTGTCTGTGTTTTATGATGCAGCGGTTTCCATTTCTTCCTGGCATTGGTGCATGAATTGACGGAAGTCACACCATCTGACCTGAAGAATGAGGGTTTGAACAGGCTAAAAAAAAAAAAAGAAAAGCCATGTTGTCATTGAATGATTGTGTTAGTATATCTTGTTAAGTTTAGTTCAAGCTCCCAATCTCAACTGAGTAAAACAGCTTTTTTTTTGCATTTTACATTTCAGATGCCATGTCCTTTACAGCAGCCATTCGGAGAAAGTTGTGAAAAGCTGCTGACTGAATAAACTGATAATTACATGCTACATGTAAACTTGATTCAAAAAAATGAACAGCGTTCTGTTGTTTTGAGATAATTAAATAATAACTGTAAGTATCTGACACTAATGGCGTTGTCGAATCGATTAATTAGCGGATGTTATTACTATGGTTATTACTTCACCGCCTACGCGTGACGTCATTTACGACAGTTGGACAGGAGTGATTTATTCAAACGTTTGAGGCGCGAACATTTTACTACTGGTTCGCAAAGGTTAGTTATTTCCATCAAAAATGCATCATACAATGCTAATTAAACAGATTTAGTCGTTGAACAGGAAACATACCTTCATAGGGGTTTTCTTCCCGCGTGGCCCGATCTTCTGCTCTCCGATGTGTTTCTGTGGGATTTTCTTCTCCGGTTTTATCGTCCAGCAGGTAAAAATATTAAACTTTTCTCTTATTACCAGTCAAGCATTATTTCAAGCAATCAGCTTTAATCATAGCTGACGTTTGTTTGCTTTATGAAAAACAGTTTGTACATAGGCCTACTTTTAAAAGTCTTGAGTAGATAATATAATCAGAAAATAACATTGTGCAGCCAACAGGAGTAACTTAGAGGTTTCAGAAATCCCATATTCATCATGCTACACTTTCATACCGCTTAAAACCATATTTGAATTGGGTCTAGTCTAAAATGGGCTTGTTCCTCTCATTTGTTTTACCTCTTTTAAGAGGAGCAAACCCATCAAATAAGGCTTGTAAAAACGGTTGATTCAAGGTGTGCGATTTTTTTTTTTTTTATCATTATACTGCGGTGTAGCTTTCTACAGATTAGTAATACCATTCTAAACGCCTAGTCAAATTTGGTATACATTGTTTAAATGTAATAAAAACCAAGAGCTCAGATATTAACTAAGGTATCAGCCAAGAAACATTTCTAACTGATCTTCTGTTCAACTACAAAGAGCAGCAATTCTTCAACGTGAAAATTGAGTGAAAAGTTGCATCTCACAGTCATCATATGGTGAATACAGATGAATTCAAGAACAATTAGTTACTTGCTGGACATTTCATGAATAAGAGGAATTTGTTTGGAAAGAAAAAAAGTCAATTTCCCATTAGAAAACGCATTTGTTTTTATTTTGGGTTGACATTTCAGTAATTTGCAACCACACAAGTCTCAATCAGTTTTCCTCAAACTACAGATGTTGAAACTTGCCTGCGAGTTTAACAAGACAAATATCTGGAAAGATTTCATAGTAAGCATTTCACTAAAAGCATTTGGAAATTCATTACAAAAACCACTTACATTTCATGACACTTCCCAGACGACAAACACAGCCAGTCAAGAGTAGTATATAAAAAGTTTTAATCTCATTAAAACCCAAAACGAAAACATGATTTTAGGACAAAAATCATAAAACAGACAACTCGCCCGGTTCTCCGAGAAGCGGTAAAAACAATTGTGGGTTTGAGGTAAAAAGGATGCTTTAAAAACAGAGGTTCAGCACCCCACCGTGATCCAATATCTGCGATTCTGAAAAACGTCAAGATCTTCATCTGGACTGTTCAACTGCACAGAGAAAGAGACAGAGGTCACTGTGGGTTTGAAACTTTTTACAAGAAACCAATGGGAATCAAACGTTTGAAAATGAAGCACAATAAATCAGCTCTTATAGAGCCAATGCTAATAACCTCATAATATCAAGTTAACTAGCCTTACATTAGCATCCGCCAACATTACCGTTATTAATTCATCATGATTAGGTTACATTAAATTTGGAAGCAGATCATTTATTTCTCCATGCTCAAACGCTTGAAGGGTTATAATAAGACGAGACTCAAGACTCACTGTAAGTGGAAATGTCGATCTCCTCCGGTAACTCGGCCACGTTGACCTCGAATCGGTCCTGCACATCGTTCAGGATCTTTGCATCAGTCTCATCTGACACAAACGTGATGGCCAAACCCTTGGTGCCGAAGCGACCCGCACGAGCCACCTGAGAACGAGACGAGACCATGTGAGATGTGGCGCTCCAGAGATCTGAAACACTTGTGGCGACCGCATGGACACTGACCCTGTGGAGATACGTGTCGGAGTCCTCCGGCATGTCGTAGTTGAAGGCGATGTTGACCCTCTCAATATCCATTCCTCGTCCGAACAGATTTGTGGCCACTAGGATCCTCCTCTGAAAGTCTTTGAACTGCTGATACCGAGACAACCTGCAAGCAGAGGAGAGACTCAGTTTTGTGCATTAAATACTCAATGGTCAAATGAAGAAAGAGTTCAAGTGCTCCAAAAATTTGATTAAGGACATAAGCATTAAACAATCATGTTAACAACACTGAAGAGATCATCACGAATGTATGAGGAATAACAGGAACTGTTGCTGGAAAGGAAACCGCTTAATGGGAAAACGCCAATTTTATAATTTTAGCGAGTTACATGGCAAAAAAGAATTGCACGGACATACAAGTTCATGCATTTTGGGTCTTTAAGGTTGTAGCTAAATCTGGGTTTCCCTGAACTGATAAAAATTAATTTCCATTGAACTATAATAAGGGAGATTGTATCTATTTGTTGGCTGAGTTTGAACTCTAACCACGGACATTTGATAATCTGGTTTTAAAACATTGTCTACACAAGTAAAGATGTTTACTTCGGTAATGTCATTCACCATTTATTATAGTATTATGTTTTAAAAAGTAGAGCTTTTCAGTATACACAATGTCATTTGTCAGAGATTTTAAAAGCATTTTGTACAACATTTCTTGCACACACAATTTCACTTGTATGTCATGATTCCATTAACTGACATAAAAAAAAAATAATAATAATAATAAGTAAATAGCTCAAAGGGGTTTAGCAAAGAAAGGGTACTATTTTAATAACTCCGGGGAATCAAAATATATGCCAACACTAATGCTAATGTTTGTTTTTGACTATATTAGTTATTCCCGTAGACTTCCATTGTTTTTATATCAGGATAATTATATTCTAAACAAACTCCCACAGAAACCAGTGCAAGACACTAGACTTGTATAAAAATATGATTTGGCCAATTTATGTCTTTTTAACCAGCAATGACACCATGTCCTGACTATTAAACGGTCATATTTAATTTCATAACAGTATATTCAGCCTAAAGTACACGCACCTCTCTTCCTGAGCCATTCCTCTGTGGATGGCGATGGCGGGGAAGTTCTGCTCCACCAGTAACTGTGAAAGTGCCACACAACGCTGAACAGACTTTACGAATATCACCACCTGCAGGACAACAGTCAAACATGCATTTGAGCTCAAGCACTTCTGACAAACTATATTCCACTGGGAAAAAAGGAAAGATGAACAAATGCACTGCAAAATCACAACGAAACTGGAGTAAATTAGGTCAGGTTAGTTCTACAAAATACAATGCTTGTTGTATTTCTCATCTGCAAGTGGTCTTGGAAACTCAAACTCACCTGGTTGAACTCCAGCACGTCGAGCAGGTCGAAGAGTTTGCGGTTCTTCTCGCTGTCCTTCAGTTTGCAGTAGTACTGCTGCAGACCATGAAGAGTCAGCTTCGTCTCATCGTCCACAAACACCTCCATCGGCTGAAAACAGACCGCACACACACACATCAGACAGAACGCTTTACAAGCTTTAGATTAAAATTAAGAAATCATCGGTACTATACAGCTGGATAATAAAGCTGTAATTACAGCCTGACAGTTTTACTCCAATTGATTAATCTGTGTCAGATAATTTCCATAAAACTACCACTGTACTATTTTAAGCATAATAAAATAACACTTCCCCTGTCAGTGATATTAGTCTGCCAATATTTGGAACGGTTTTCATTCATATTTGGTTTCCATTTGAGGAATTTTGTGGTTTATTTGTTAATTTAAAGCAGAGTTTTTCTTTAACCTCTTGAACAAACGTGTTGCTCATTTTTAGGTTATACATTAACAGCTAGCATAACTATTGTTTTATAAAAATTCAAAGAAAATTTGAAATCGCGTGTTGAAGTGTATTAATGTATAAGCAATTGTGGTTTTTAACATTAAATACAACAAACTAAACAAAAATGAGAAATGTCATTTTGGAAAGTAGATGAAGTGTATGATATTTAAGTTAAATGACTGGAGCAACTAATATGTAAGCTTTATAAAAGAGAAAAGAAACGGCTGTTACTCACGTCCTGCATGAACTTGCGGCAGACGGGTCGAATCTCTTTGCTGAGGGTGGCGCTGAACATCATGCACTGCTTCTCGTGAGGGGTCAGTCTGAAGATGTCCTGAACGTCACGTCTCATATCTGACAAACAAACACACACATTAAGCATCACAGACTTGGCTCAACACTGTTCTGAGCGGTTCATGGTCAAACACTCACCCAGCTGCTCCAGCATCTTGTCACACTCGTCCAGAACGAAGTGCTTGACGTTCTTCAGGTTGAGGGTTTTGTTTCGGACCAGGGCGAGGATTCGTCCCGGCGTGCCCACCACGATGTGAGGGCAACTCTTCTTCAGGATATCCTCATCCTTCTTTATAGACATGCCACCGAAGAACACGGCCACCTTCACCGTGGGCATGTACTTGGAGAAGCGCTCGTACTCCTTACTGATCTGAAACGCCAGCTCACGCGTGTGACACATGACCAGCACCGACACCTGAATCATGGGAAGACAGTCAACTCAATCAACAAACGCAAGCTTGGGATGTTACAGATCTGTGAACAATTATTATGCCAGTGCTTGATAGCCCATCACCAACTACAATGTCATAAAGTAAAAAATAAACTTGTCAACACGGTTACAATATTTTAGAGATAATATTTGAATGATAACAATCATTAACCAACAAAGAACCTTGAACTTGCAGATGAATATTATTTTGTAAGTAATAAAATCTTCAAGTCATATCACCTATATTATATAGCGCTTTATAAAATACAGATTGTGTCAAAACAGCTTCACAGCATAAAACTGGAAAGACATGCATTTATAATGAAAGAGGACAACACAAAACATTCAGTTCATCAGTTCAAGTCCATTATTGTCCAGCTCAATTCAGTTCTCTTCAAATAGTGTCAAGACAAATCAACAATGTTAGCCAACGAAGCAAGCCAAAAGAAATAGCGCAAGGAACCAAAACTTCATCGGTGACAGAAATAGAGTTTTGTATTCTGTATCAAGCAAATTTAAATACTTCTTCCAAAACAGATTATAGCAAGCTTACATCATGATTTAAACATTGCAATAATTTAACAAAACATTCATGGTTCTGTTTATTGGTAGCATGAGATGCAGAGGTTCATAATTTTAGATTGTGCCGTTACATTATAGTAGTATAATGCAACATTTAAAAATAACATGTTTTATTTATAAGGTTTACAAGACATGCACAAATAAAAGATTTAAATCACCAGGTCTGATTTTGATCGTTTTAAACTGAAAATCAGTTCAAAATAAAAGAAATAAATTTTACATTATAAAATGTTAAAATTGAACTTCCAGTTTTCTTAACTGTGATTGTCACAACAGATAAATAACTTAAATCTTAGTAATCGTATGGATTTTAAAGTATTTCATCTTCAATATCAAAGTTTTATTTTAATCGTTTTAGATGCATTTAAATAAAAATGTTGATTTTACATTTAAATAACACTATTCGCACATTCATGGTTCTAATGTTGATTAATTGTTGCATAAATGTAAATAATTTCATCTTCAAAAGCACTTATTTTCATAGTTTAATAAAAAAAAATACATTTAAACATTTCACATTTTCCTGGTTCTGTTAACTAATCACACGGCATGCAGGGAAACAAAACAATCTTAATAGGCATTTTATTTTAAAATAAGTCATTTTAAGTTAACAATTAAAAAAAAAATTGTTCACATTAGATGTCAAGGAAATAGTTGTTCAAGTTTTTTTACATTATGAATTAATTTCTCTCATCAAGTAATACCTAACTATTCCCACATAGCTCTTATGGTTTCACCACAAACCAAGACTGATATACTAACCTGTCCATCCACCGGCTCGATCTGCTGTAGGGTAGCGAGCACAAACACAGCGGTCTTTCCCATACCAGACTTGGCCTGACACAGGATATCCATGCCGAGGATGGCCTGCGGGATGCACTCGTGCTGCACTAAAAACACACATACGGGACGTTTACTTAAGATGCTAATCAAGATAAACCGTTACATTAGGAGAAACAGCATCTCAGAGTCTCCTACCTTCAGACGGATGCTCAAAACCGCAGTCCACGATGGCCCTCAGCAGCTCTGGCTTGAGCAGAAAGTCTCTGAAGCCCGAGCTGTGGATGGACACATACGAGCCCTTCACCTCCTTCTTGCCCACTGGAGCAGCGCTCTCTGGGGCCCCCTGGGGCTCCTCGTCCTCTTCATAATCCAGCAGCTCGTTGTCAACGTCATTCTCAGCCATTCTGGAAACAAAAGGAGAGGGAGATCAATTAAATCACACTTTCAGAGGACTCACACTCATGCTTCAATGAAGGGAGCCATGAGGGCCACCAGTCAGAAAACATACACTATAAAATTAAAGAAAAAAATCATGTAAACAACCCTAGAAGATTGTGTCTGTCACAAATCTACAAGAACCTGCCATTTCACACCAAGTACTTTGGTGGCAGCAAGGAACAATTATATAAAGAAAACGACAATTACGTGGTCCTCAAACACTAAATAAACGCAGTTAAAAAAATAAGTAATTAAATTACGTAATTACATGTAACTAGTTAGCCTACTTCTCAATATTGAATAAAGCAAAGTAGCCTACGTCTCAATATTGAATAAAGCAAAGTAACGTTACGTACAAAAGAAACACGGTAATACCGTGGTAACGTTACGCTTTGTTACTGGACAGGGTTTAAATGGGCCTTAATTATCAAATAAAGTCTTAAATGTCCACGCAAGAACTTCTCACATAAAAAGGTTCTACGCAAATACACGGATTATTGCGTTAACGTTACCAATAAATGCAAACGTTTCGTCGCCAACGCGCCGCTGACAATAGACCGGGGTTTAGCGACCCATAAACATCACGACAAACGCTAACATAAAAATAAATTATCATAATAAAAGCACAAATAAAACTCCACGCGGGCTTGTGATTCCAAGAGGCTTATCAACGCCATAAGCACGAAACCGTGTTCAAATCTATTTATCAGAAAATAAACGCGCGCTTCGGTTAGCATACACAGCTAACACGCACAATGACACAACACTCCGATCACAAACGAAACTTCCCCGCTGAACAAAACACACGACGGTATCTAACATTACGCGAAATATCACGTTACACAGAAAGAGGTCTACATCTAAACATCAAGTACATTATAATTACCTTTAGATGATAGTGCGTAGGAAAACTGAATACACGAACGCAGATACTGCCTCAAACCGCACGCGTCAGGCCTCAGTCAGTTTATACTACCGCACGGAAATCCAGCCTCCTGAACAACGCGCGCTCTCATTGGCAGAACGTTCGCGCGCGTTGTCTCAACGCACACTCCCATTGGCTTGCGAACGTATCAATTTAAATGTAACCGTATCGTGATTGGATGCTGGTGGGGGCGTTGAATGGGCGCTCGCGTTGGGGTGTTCGAGTCCAGCCTTTTCTGAGTCGACTCACTGGGTTCAATGAAATCGACTCCTCGACTCCATTTAGCGTGACTGTCCAAATTATTGGTGATCATAGACTGTATAAAAACAGGGTGCTGACATTACCTTTAAATAAACTACAAATAATCAGCGTTGTTATATATATATATATATATATATATATATATATATATATATATATATATATATATATATATATATATATATATATATATATATATATATAGTAAGAATATATTTAAATAAGGTATACTTCAATGAATTTGTCACATTATAATGGTCAGGGGATGGTGATATCTTGGTTTAAACAACATGGATATTAAAATACATACGAATGTTGTTTCTGTCTATGGTACTGTTTTGGACTCCCCATCTTGTGCACAATTGAGTTATAGGTGAGACTTTTGTAAGTGACTGAAACGTACAGTCACATTTGATTATAGTTTATGATTGAATATAACTGACTCACACTTACATTTAGTCATTTAGCAGACGGTTTTATCCAAAGGGACCTACAAATGAGCAATCAAAACCAACTAAAGGGCAAGAATAAGAAAGTGTTGTCACAAAGTAGTCTAACATAGAACACGGAGCAATTTTATTTTTTTTAAATATAATAAATAAATAAAAAGAGAACGAAGATAGAATAGAAAAAGAATAGAGAATGGTAGTGTGAGAGGCTTTAAAAATAATTTAAGTCGTAAGAACAGAAATAGAATGAAAGAAATAGAAAGATTTAACTCCATGTAATATTATGATTGATATGTTGCACCATATTCGGGAACTGATTCAAATCAAACATGGTGGTAGGGTAGGCGTGGCCTAATGCTTAGAAAGTCAGACTTCTGGTTGTTCACTCCCCACATCTACAATCCCTGCCAGATCTGAGACTCGAACCTGCGACCTTAAAAGTCTGACTCTAACCAGCAGGCCATGACTGCCCCCCCATCAACTGGAAACATCAAGAGAATAAATAAAAAAGATTCATATTTTGTTAAGAAATTCATACATATGCAAATAATTTATTATTTCAACATATGCCTTTAGATCACATGGTTTTTAAGATCAAACTTTAGATGTAAGTGTAAACTGTACATGAAACCATATCAGATGTTGTTATTTTTTAATTATTATTATAATTTTATTTTTGTATTGTCTAAGGATACACATACAGTGTCTTACACAAAGTGGCTAGGAAACTAACCCACTTTTCAAATGTATCCCATTTTTTAAGCATAGACCAACTCAACTGTAAATCTCAAATGTTTTGTAACACATAATTCCGGCACATTATTGTTGAAGTAGTGATGTGAAATAGATAAAGATATATAAGATGCACTGCACTACATGTACCTTTTTTTAATAAAATATATTGGACAAAAATAAAATGATCCATATAAGGACTGTAAAGGACATGTGGAAAGCAACCAGACATGCATAGTTCCATTGAATCATAACTTATCATCATATCATTTTAAACATTTTTAGACACAAAATTAGAATGCATGTTTTTTCGTTGTTGTTTGTTTTTGGCCAAGGTTTACAAGGGTAATAAAAACAGTAAAAAAAATAAAATAAAAAAAAAACATTATGAAAACTAGATTCTTGCAGCTTTTCAAAATGTGTTAATTGGGCTAGTTACAGTGAACCGGTAAAGTATAGAAACATGATTTACATTTTTCAAGTATATAAATATGAGTCACATTTAAAGTCTTCTTGGCAAATGACTGGCTTTTCCTGACTCATTTTAGTAATATTAGTTAAATATTGTTTACGAGTTCATTTTGAAGCTGATGTTTTAGATCCAAGATTCCTGTGCAGACTCAAAGCACCACTCTGCAGCTGAAAAGGTAGGAAAGCAGTCAGAATTAGGTTGTGATGGAGTTTCAGAAGATGAACAAGAGCTGGGATGCTGCAGGAGATCCCTGACCTGCCGAGGTAGGGGGCAACAGCCAGTTTCCCACCAGCAAACCACCTCCATGAACCCCAAAACAACACCAGCAGCTCCTCTAGACTGTTCTAAATTCTTTTCCATTAATTCAACTTACTTTCTGTAAGAGAGAAAGTTTTGGCAAGCAAATTGTGCCAAAAGAGCTCTATAGCTGTGCCAACTCCCATGAAGCCCTGCAAATGAAATATTTTTGTAAGTTTTATTTTACAATCATTTGTAATGTTGTGATTCACCTTCAAGCTGTCGGGTTTGGTTTGTGCCTTAAAATGCTTACTCATGTACAGCACATACATACAGAGAAGCAATTGATATATATAAAAAAATACACACACACACACACACACACACACACATAGATATATATATTAAAGAGACTAGTCTCATATCTTACTAAGTCTTTTTTTAAACTTAGATACATGTATCTTAGTTTAAATGTTTGTTTTAAACGTGATTTAAAAGTTTACACGACAACCTGCATACAATAGTTCATTCACATCATAAAACGCCAGTTAGCCGCTGGATTTGTAAGAAATAAACTGTGTGAAACTTATATATAAATGTCAGGTTTTATATATTCTCTCAGTTTGTCAGAAATTTGAGAAAGATCTGTCATCGTCAGTGCAATGCAGCACATGTGAACAGCGGGTGGCGCTAATTAGTCAATTTAAATAATGAAGTTTGTTTGATCGTTACATTAATACGTTTTACATTCTAGGGCTTGGAAATCTGATTTCGTGTCCTTTAATGGCTTAAAGACTTTTGTATAGAAATGATGAATGATGTTTATGTCAGATAAATGTACTTGAAGTTTTAGGTTGTGCTTATGATTATTGCATTTTGTTTGTTGTAATTCTTTTTTGTTACAACTATACTATAAGTGTGGAACTCCAATCACAAGGACACTTTTTGAAAGCACTGTGTCAGTGTACAAGTTTCTAGAAGCAACATAGCATTAAAGTAATGTGCATGAAACCGAATTATCATGTTTACAGTGCTGGAAAGTAAATGAGTGCGTCTGGTGTATCAGATTCCAAAGATCAAGTACTTGTATTTAGAGTACATAACATTTTATAATGAAAAAATTTAAATAAAACCCTTATAATAAAACCCTGTTGTAATGTATACAAATCTTAAATGCATTTCATGAGTAACATAAATAATTGAGTTGGTTAAAAGTAATCTAAAAGAAAAAAAAAGTAGTCAGACTATATTTAATAATCATGTTATGTTATTAACTACAGTTTTCATCATGTAATTTGTAATAGACTACAATTAACATGTAATCTACACTGCATGTCAAGACCTTGGTTAGTTGTGTAGGAAACCCCCATTTACTCTAATATCATCATGTCACACATTTTTAGTTCCCTCACGCTGGGGATTTACAACAAGCTCACACATCAGATTGAGATACACGCTTAAAGATTTGTTGAAACTAAAATGATTTTTAGCAAATATATCTATATTTTTACAGTTAATAATCATGAATTCATGAATATCTCTTTTGTTGAACATTGCATGTCTTGTAGTTGTTGTTTATGTCTTTAAAAAATAGATAGATAGATAGATAGATAGATAGATAGATAGATAGATAGATAGATAGATAGATGGCATGAATAACGATATTATAATATGTATGTATGTGCGTATATATAGCGTATATATAAATATATTTATTTATTTATTCATGTCAGAAATGTTGACTTGGCAAAAAAAAATATTTATAATATATAGAAAGTAAATGTTAATTTACTACAGGTGCGGATACCAGGGTGGCATACCCCAGTTGGCAGAAACGAATTAAAGGTTATGGCCAATTTGAAAATTTACTAGCGCGAATCTTTCCTGATTCGTGAACCCGCTCCGAACTCCCGAACTGATTCAAATGATTTGCGATCCCCAAACTGACTCAAATGATTCACGAACCCACTATGAACTCCCGAACTGATTCAAATGATTTGCGATCCCCAAACTGACTCAAATGATTCGCGAACCCGCTACGAACTCCCGAACTGATTCAAATGATTTGCGATCCCCAAACTGACTCAAATGATTCGCGAACCCGCTATGAACTCCTGAACTGACTCAAATGATTCGCGATCCCAATAACTGACTTAAATGATTCGCGTTCCCGCTACGAACTCCCGAACTGATTCAAATGATTCTCGATCCCCAAACTGACTCAAATGATTCGCGAACCCGATTTGAACTCCCGAACTGACTCAAATGATTCGCGATCCTGCTCCGAACTCCCAAACTGACTCAAATGATTCGCGATCCCAATAACTGACTTAAATGATTCGCGTTCCCGCTACGAACTCCCGAACTGATTCAAATGATTCTCGATCCCCAAACTGACTCAAATGATTCGCGAACCCGATTTGAACTCCCGAACTGACTCAAATGATTCGCGATCCTGCTCCGAACTCCCGAACTGGCTCAAATGATTCGCAATCCCGCTCCGAACTCTGACATATATTCAGATATAAATGTAGGGGAGAGCAGGGGCGAAAGTACCATTTTTCAAAAAAACATAATTTTAAAAGATAATGTTGTATACAGAGATATATTTCTGCTGTGGCCAGTAACTCAGAAGTGTGGTCTAACAATACCAGGTGGTATTTTGTAGAAATTTAGAAAGATTTCAGTATAATTTCACTTTGAACATAAGATGCACATTGTTACTTTTGACCCCATCGGTTGGGACGAAAGTAACAACAATATAAGCTAGAATTTTTGCTGTTACTCTTATTTTGCTTAAGTATACCTGATTGTGACCTTGTGAATTTGTAACTGCAAACATATTTTGTCCTTTATCTTTGCAAAAAAATTATTAAATTACATTTTCATATTTTCACATTAGCATAATAAAAAACTAAACATAATGTAACAGTAGGCCTATTTATGTTTCCATCCAGTTGTTTTTATGCATGAATTGAAAATGTGCGTTAAAACATCTGGAAACACTGCAAATTCACAGGTGGAGGTGTAAAGGCTAAGATATGGCTAAAACCTAAATATAAATGTGATGTAGCAGCTGCACAGAGAGAGATGTTCCTCTATGTCCAGAAACACCCTCTCAGAAACATCTGGATAAAACCAGACCACTGTCTGTCTTTCTGACCCTCACTCAGTCATATTCTTTTGGTATAATAAGACATAAACATTTGTAAGAAATGATGCAAGACACAGAAACTCACAATATAGCTTGCACTGGAACAAAATAAATACTTTTTGTGACTGTAGCGGGACAAAAGTAACAACTGTTACTTTCGTCCCGACAGGAACTCCTGTTATTTAAACTGGATTTAATTTTATATAATTTTTTTTTTTTAAATGGCAACTTTAGGATGTGTTAAAGCACTAAATAACCTGTAGATTGATCATTACTGTGACACATGAAACAAGAAAAACAACATGACTAATAAAAAAAAATACTGCTTCAATAATTTACTTTTTGTACTTGAAAACAGTTCTACGGACCTAACTTCGGGAAACGATGAGGAAATCACGTGATATTTCTCAGGATTGCATGCTGAATATGCTGTCATAGCTGGGAATGCAAATGCAGAAAGAGGCTCAGAGAAAATCGCTTTGTTACTTTCGTCCCAAGTTTCTTTCGACCCCGCTCTCCCCTAATTTAAAAAATAAATTAATAATTTTTGATTTTCAAATATTGCACCTGTCAAACATAGTCTATTTTGCCGTCAATACTGTTGACGGTGTCCTTTATCAGTAGGCTTTATATTTATGCTCAACATGAAGTATAGATATTGTTGTCAGGAAGACAAGAGCTTTTTCTTTCGGCGGTCTCCCTCTGTCACCTACAGCAGCAGCGCCGCGTCAGGCACGATTCTGGTGTGTAAAGACACAGAAAACGCGAAGCAGCCGCCATGCAGCAAAACCGCCACGCTCACGACATGCAGCCAATGTGGTCAGGAGGAAAAGTTAGGTAAAAATTGATTATCTATAATAATTAATAATTCCTTACATTTATATAGCGCTTTTCTACACACTCAAAGTGCCTACATAGTCAGGGGGTATCTCCTCATCCACCACCAGTGTGCAGCATCCACCTGGATGACGCGACGGCAGCCATATTGCGCCAGAACGCCCACCACACACCAGCTTACTGATGGAGAGGAGACCGAGTGATGAAGCCAATCAGCAGATATGGGGATTGTTAGGAGGCCATGATGGTCGGAGGCCAATGGGCAAATTGAGCGAGGATGCTGAGGTCACACCTCTACTCTTTTCGAAAGACATCCTGGGATTTTTAATGACCACAGAGAGTCAGGACCTCGGTTTAACGTCTCATCCGAAGGACGGTGCTCGTTGACAGTATAGTGTCCCCATCACTACACTGGGGCGCTAGCACCCACAAAGACCACAGGGTGAGCACCCCCTGCTGGCCTCACGAGCACCTCTTCCAGCAGCAACCTAGTTTTCTCAGAGGTCTCCTATCCAGGTACTGACCAGGCTCAGCCCTGCTTAGCTTCAGTGGGAAACCGGTCTTGGGCTCCAGGGTGATATGGCTGCCTGTCAATAAATGAAGCTTTAATGAAAGCACAGACTTTGAGATGATAAATAACTAACATTACAGTGGTGTAGTCTACTACGTGATATGTTATCCACTTTTAAAAAGCGTGAGGATACGTAACAACTTCGTTTTGTGTCAGAACTTTCACACTTTCATTCATAAATTCTCCCCGTTTGTGTTTGAAAAGCGACAGGGATTGAATCGCGGAAATGGAACTCGCTGAATAAAGCAGAACGTCACGGAATTCGGATGTTTTTTCATGAATAAATCAAAAGTAGAGCATTTAATCAAATCTCGATATGGACTAGTGTCTGCAATATAAAAGTCTACAATATTTTTTTTGTTGCTATAAAAACAGACCTAAGCCATCAATAGCCTTGACTTAAATGACTTAAAATGCATTATATTAAAAATAATGAGGCAATAATGATTGGTTAATAATAACACTGTTAAAATACATAATGTAGGCAAATACAAAATAAACAATTTATGTACATGTTATTACAAATGCCATGTGATTGCTGCTGTAACACGTAGTAAAACATTTAATTCAAATATTCACTTAATCTTTCATTTTTGGACACCTTTTTTCTATAGATGACAGACTTTAAAATTCCTTCAACAACAAAAAAAAAAAAACATGCATATCACAACCCTTACAAAATAAACCATGCTTCTAACATAGTAAAACTGCTTAGTTTCCTTTTGCATGATTTCTGAATGCTTGAGACTATAAAATAAATTAAAGTCATAATAAAGTTATAGCCACAGGTAAATGTCGATAGCACAACAATTGTGATTTGTAGATAATAAAATTTATTCATTTAGTTTTTTATTTGATTAAAGTGCTATTTTCACCCCTATGTTTTTTCATTATCTTATTTGAGGAAGGGGGGCACAACAATACAGTCCTGCTCAGGACACCCATTTGTCCAGCAGCGGCCCTGAAGGTGTTGATATACACGTCTCTGGGAATGTTTGCTCTACTACACACACACTCACACACACACACACTGAAGCACGCGTGGTGTTTTCAGCTCTTCACTATATTGACATATGGTGTATGGTACACATGTGCACGACAGCGCGCTATGAGAGGATTTCACCATTTCATTTGATAAAACTATCGTCATTCATTCGTATCGTATACACAGACTGACAGAAACGGCAATGTTTTTACCACAACCAAAATGTCAAAATAAAATTTGCAAGACATTGATTGCATGAGATTAAGTTTGTAAATGATAGCCTGTGTCCTTTTGTAGTGTGCACATATATTTATCATCAAACTGTGATAACTGTGACTAAATTCAGTATATATACGTCTGCCATATGTTGCCACCCCTCAAAAATTCCTGCCCCCTTCTCGCCACTCCATCAATATTTTTCTAGATCCGCCCCCTGATTTACTATTTTCTATTTAGATTTAGCTGGCTACATCATAAAAGATGACTGTGAATTTAACAGTAAAATTCAGTGAAAAATATGTCAAATGGTTTACAGTAAATTCCCCTACTATATATGGTGAAAACCTGTATTGGACATTACATGTAATTTTACGGAAGTATACCATTTTTGTAAGGGAAAAAGGCTGTATAATTTACACTGAATAAACGTAAATTGACGTAAGTTGAAATAACCATGTTTTTTCTTAGTTTATTATATTTTTTTATGTTAGTGTTACATATAATTTTGTTTAATGAATGCGTATTGTATTATATATTTACAGGGGTTTCAGTATCTCAGTATCTGTGTGTTACCATGAATGTGTGTATGTGTGAATGACACTTTGCACCTTCTATATATCTTATTATTTAAAAGCTGCTTGTGATGGGCTTTGGTTCATCATGTGACTTTCTCATCACAACCTGCATCACCACCACATTTGGTGGTTAACAGTGTATTACAAAGGTACAAAACAGATTTCAGTACTCAACTAGGTTTGTATATTAACATCATATCAGTTAATTAAATCATGGTATTTATAACTGTAAATTTAAGTTAAAACCATTAAAAATAAAATTTTCTACTGTATATCTTACGGTAAAATTCCGGCAACAGCTTCTGTTTTTTTACTGTAACGTTTACAGATTTTTTTACAGTGTATGATAACCCTGCATCTAAGCAAACACTGTTCAGTATTTAAATGTTGTTGAGTTTTAAGTGTCTAATAACTGTTCAGCAACGATTCATGAGGACTGAATTATATGATCAATTGCGCACATTAATGTTCTCATGTTTATACATTTTTCTGTGAGAATTTGTGCTCATTTTGAGTGCTATTGTTTGTACAACAAGCAACCATCTCCATCTCTTTTGGATATGTGGTTTCACACCTTTTGAATCAATCTCGCCCTCTGAAAGAGCAGGGTGTGTTTGTGTGATCAAGAGGACTGCACACACCCAGTCCTGCTCCTGCTGGGGCCTTTAGAAGAAGCTCCTCTATAAATAGCAAATGCCCACAGTTTCTAGTGCAAAACTGGCCTTAGATTCATACCCACTCTTTGTGTGTTTTTTTTTAGATCAATATAACTTATTTATTTTTATATTTTATTACTTTAAGAAACAATTCAGTGTTTTGATTCTACATTGAGATGAATGTTAAAAGATTTTTGGCTGTGATACTTTAAATAAGATTTTACCTGCCTGTCTAAAATTCTGTCCTGACTAAGAAACGCCCATCTTCACACAGATCTTCAACAGATGGCTGGAGCTGTGTGAAGTTCATCTGCTGCTTCAAATGCTCCACCATCATTCCGGTAGCCCCCCCCCCCCCCACCCAAAAAAAAAAGAAATCACTGGACTGAACGAGTACAAACCTGTCTCTCACATGTCTGTGGTCATGAAGTCATTTGAAAGACTGGTACTGGCCTACCTGAAGGACATCAGTGGATCCTTACTGTATCCTCCTCAGTTTGCCTACAGAGCAAACATTTCTGTGGATAATGCAATCAACATAGGACTGCATTATATTCTGCAATACCTCGACAGACCTGGGACTTATGGAAGGATCTTATTTTTGGACTTCAGTTCGTCCTTCAGTACCATCATGCCTGACTCCTTGCCCACCACCATCTGTCAGTGGATCTCCAGCTTCCTGACAGACAGGAAGCAGCTAGTGACTTCACATCCAGGACTTTCACGATCATTACTGGTGCCCCTCAGGGATGTGTTCTCTCCCCACTGCTCTTCTCCATGTATACGGACAAATGCACTGCTAAAATCCCCTCTGTCAAACTCCTGAAGTTTGCACATGACACCAAACTCATCGGCCTCATTCAGGATGGTGACGAGTGTACTTACAGACAGGAGGTCAAAGAGCTAGATGTCTGGTGTATTCTTAACTGGTGATGACCGTGGACTTCAGGAGGAACCCCCTGCACTCCTCTCACTCACCATCATGAACAGCACTGTGACTGCAGTGAAGTCATTCAGGTTCCTGGGCAGTACAATCTCTCAGTGGGACATTTACCAAAATTCCTTTCACACCCCGGGAACTTTTTCATAGTACCAGAGATAATTATGTAACTACCCACTTTTTGGCGTATTCACACTGCCGGAATTGGTGGTGATTTTAATACTGGACTGCCTTTTTCGAGAACCAAATTGGATCCAACTCCGGAGCAGAGTCTAACCAGCACAACTGGTACTAACCGTGACGTAAGTATACATTAATTGACCAGGCACATTCGAAAACATGATATATGCGATAAATGGACGGACAGTGAAGTGCAGGCTCTTGTATAAATGTAGCACTGCCAGTTGTCGTTGGAGATTCTTATTTCTCCTTTGCGTTCTTTCATTTTCTTTATGTATACGTCAACATTCAAGGACCTATAAAAGGCAGTTATTGGGTGTATCTTGAAGAATATGGTGTCATATCTCACCAAAAAAATAAAAACTTCTTAAATGCTTAAAAGACTATGATTTTTATATTTAATTAGCTCACATGATGAAAACCTTGCTGTTAATTGTTAGATATTTTGCTGTTTATGATTTATGTCTCTAACCAAACTCCAGGGTTTCTGTTACAGAATACTTTGCCAACTATAAATCACGTGGAAGTGTCGAATCTGCAAGCCGCATTCTCATACTAAGCAGAAATACTCCAGAAATATCAGGAACAACTCACCAAGCTGCAGACCGTGAACAAGCACTACATTCGATCTCTCCCTCCACCCATGCCTAAGACCATAAGTTTTGCTCTTCCTGAGAAATTTGACGGTAGCGCTGAGCAATGCAAGGGCTTCATTCGACGAGTACAAGTTTATCTGTATAACCAAGGAGAAAGATTCGAATCAGTGGGTAAAAGGTGAGCTTTCATCATTACACTGTTGATGAACAGCAGCTGTTTGGGACTCAGATTCACACCTGATAAATGCAGTGACGTATTTCATTCAACAACTCGGTGAAGTGTTTGAATATCCTCGCGTCGGAAAGGACGTTTCATTCATCAACCTTAAACAAGGTAATCGCTCTACTGCTGAGTTTGCCATTGAATTCAGAATGCTTGCTGCACAGAGTGGATGGAATGATGTCGCTTTAAAAGCTATGTTTCAGAAAAAGTCTCAACTGCGATCTTTAAGCCGAACTTGCATGCAAGGCTGAGGAGTACTCCTTCTCCGATTTGATCATGCTCTCTTGCCAGGGTAAATATTGAACATTTTGCTCTCCTAAGCAACAACTCATTCACACTCCCTTTTGTCGTCAGAATTGAAACTCTCTCTCTTTATTTCACAACGACATCATGACCAAATATAAAATCCCTACACAAATGTGCACTCCACCTATCCAAGTGAAGGCTATCAATGGTGAATTGACTGGAAAAGGCATTACTCACCAGACCAAAAAAGTCATCCTCCAAGTTGGAATCCTTCCTCAGGAATCCATCGCATCATTTACTCTACCAAACACAAACTTGTAGGATATCCATGGCTCTCTACTCACCATCCCGAACTCTCATGGCATGAAGGTGAATTGACACGCTGGTCATCTTTCTGTATGAGTCACTGTATCACTGCAAAACACCATGTGTTGCTACCAGTGTAGAAAGCCCTGAGACACACACAAAAGTTAATATTCCCCATTGCTATCTAGATCTCTCTGATGTATTCAGCAAGGTGAAAGCCACACAACTTCCTCCTACCTTGGGACTGTGCCATTTATATCTTGTCTAACACCCCCCCCCCCCACCAAGAGTAGAGTATATCCACTTTCCTGAAATGAAAGTCAAGCCATGGAAAAGTTTCCCCTTCCGTTAGTGTCATCAGCATTAGAACAACTCAGTGAAGCCAAAATCTACACCAACCTCCATCTTCAAAGTGCCTATAATCTTATCTGGATCAAAGAAGGGGATGAATGGAAAACAGCTTTTCTCACCACTATGAATATCAGGTATTGCCGTATGGACTTGCAAACTCTCCCTCTGTATTCCAATCTTTCATAAATTAAATCTTCAGGGACCTTCTGAATAAATTTGTGGTTGCATATTTTCCAAGACTGAACACGAGCACATTTCCTATGTCAGAAAAGTCCTTTCTTGACTCTTAAAGAATGAATTATGTGAGTTCCACGTTACTCAAACGTCCTTCCTGGGTTTCCACTTTAGCTCACAGGGCATCAAGATGAATGACCTCAGAGTTCAGGCAGTCACTGAGTGGCCACAACCAAGAACCATCAAAGATCTTCAGAGATTTCAAGGTTTGCCAATTTCTACATAAGGTTTATCCAAAATTATAGTATGGTTGCCTCTCCTCTCACCTCACTCCTCAAGATTAAACCATCAAAACTAGTTTGGACTTTGGAAGGTAACAACACCTTCAATGCATTGAAAGAACGATTCACAACAGCCCCTATCCTGAAACATCCATTCATTCCCGAGGTGGATGCCTCAGACTCTGGCATTGGTGCTAAACTCTCTCAGAGACAAGGACAAACAAGCAAATTGTATCCATGTGCTTTCTTCTCCAGAAAACTGACCTCCACTGAATGCAACTATGATGTTGGAAATAAAGAACTACCCTCCATGAAAGCAGCTATTGAAGAATGGCATCACTGGCTTGAGGGAGCTCTTCATCCCATTCAGGTGATAACAGACCACAAGAATCTCAAATATATAAAGAGTGCCAAATGTCTTAACCCCCGGCAAGCCTGTTAGGTATTATTCTTCACACACTTCAATTTTACAGTAACCTTTCGGCCTGGCAACAAGCAGACGCTCTTTCTCGTCAATATGACCTCTCCAAAGATCATCACATCTCCGGTCCCATCCTACCCAGCTCTATCATCCTAGCCTCAGTCTCCTGGGATATCACGGAAGAACTCAGAAGCACAACAATACCCCTTCACCTGCTAACATTCACCCCAGGAAAGCATTATGTACCTCAAGCTTTAAATCTCAGAATCATGCAATGGGTTCACACATCTCTCTGCTCCAGTCATCCTGGTATCTCTCGAACTCGCCAACTAGCACAGAACTCCTTCTGGTGGAATAATATGGCACGAGACATCACTTTGTCAAGTCCTGTCAGATCTGTGCGCAGTCAAAAACCACAATAGCATTACCTTCAGGTCTACTCAAGCCATTGCCTATTCCTCAATGACCATGGTCTCACCTGTCTATTGACTTCATCACTGACAGTGCTCATGTCCATTTTCAGCGAGATGTGAGAACACAGGAATTCCAAGCCTACCCAACGACGTTGCCCACACCCTCCCTACGAGTCAAGACAACGGGTCTGGCTCTGCACAAAAGACATCAACTTGCAGCTACCAAGCAGGAAGCTCAGTCCCAGGTATGTTGTCCTTTTCAAGATACTAAGACAGATCAATGATGCAACTTACCAATTGGAGCTTCCTGCTTGGAGCTTAACTATCGTATCTCTCTTTCTTTCCATGTGTCCCTCCTCAAAACCGTCCACCCAGGAGCTGACCCTGACCATGTAGCCCCAGAAACACCGCTACCACTGGACCTTGATGGAACTCCATCATATAGGGTGAATGTGTTACTGGACTCGAGTCCAAGAGGGGGTCAGCTACAGTATCTGGTGGACTGGAAGGGCTATGGACCTGAGGAGAGGTCATGGGTAGCTGCCCAGGACATTCTGGATCCATCACTCCTCAAAAAGTTTCATTGAGCCAGACCCGACCGCCCAGCACCAAGACCACAGGGGATGTCCACGTCGAACTCCTGGAGTTGCTCCAAGAGGATGGCGTTCTGTAACGCCAAACCAGTAGAGGGAGCCCTCGCCTGACTTTCGATAAACTTTCGCATATGGATTCTAACTAAACTCCAGGGTCTCTTTTACAGAATACTTCAATACAGTATAAAAAAAAATTAATGTTAGTAAATGTTCATTTACTGTTTTCTATTCAGTTTAGTATTTAGTCTATTTAGTTGACTATGATAACCCTGCATCTAAGCAAACACTGTTCAGTATTTGAATGTTGTTGAGTTTTAAGTGTCTATTAACTGTTCAGCAACGATTCATGAGGACCTTTATTATATTATCAGTTGCGCATATTAATGTTCTCATGTTTATACATGTTTCTGTGAGAATTTGTGCTCATTTTGAGTGCTATTGTTTGTACAACAAGCAACCATCTCCATCTCTCTTGGATATGTGGTTTCACACCTTTTGAATCAATCTCGCCCTCTGAAAGAGCAGGGTGTGTTTGTGTGATCAAGAGGACTGCACACACCCAGTCCTGCTCCTGCCGGGGCCTTTAGAAGAAGCTCCTCTATAAATAGCAAATAAATAACACAAATCTTGTGAAGCTGTGTGAAGTTTTCTGCTGCTTCAAATGCTCCTACATGATTCCGTTTAATAAATAATTTTTTAATTCTTCTTATATTTGTGTTATATTCCAACTCCAACTTCCTATGCATGTCTGCACTATGTGTACTTCCTTCTGGACTGGAAGATCCTGTTGCTAAGTCAAATTCCTTGTGTGTGTAAACATACTTGGTAATACAGCTCCTTTTGACTTCTGACTTAAAGGGATAGTCCACCCAAAAATGAAAATGGGGTCCCCTGGCATCCAAGATCTTTGTGACTTTGTTTCATCAGTACAACACCAATATAGATTTTTGACTTAAACTGTTGCAGTCTGTTGGTCATATAATGGAGGTGAATGGGAAACATGGCACAGAGGTCTTAAGACATTAAACGATTGCTTTGAGCGCATTCACAACATCTGACGCATGATGCCCGCGGCCCATAGAAATGTCTACTATGCCAGAGCACGTACACACGTTACCTGGCGGATGTTGTGAATGCACTCAGAACAGTTGGACATAATAGTGGAACAGAGGTAAAAAATTATATGAATACTGTTCAGTTACTTGCATAGACTGTTAGTTTTTAGTTTACATGGTAGAATTTGGCAAGTGCGAAGACAGAACGCGTCTCCGAGATGAACCGGAGCTGTTCGTGTGCAGGCAAATAGATAGCCTAATTCTGATACATGCCATGACTATCTATCTATCTATCTATCTATATATATATAATTATATATATATATATATATATATATAATTAGCCTGCAAAAAATCTTATGCATTGCAATCCTTTAATTTTTAATATTTGGCATGTTTGTGTGCTGCTGTGCATTCCTGTGTTTAATAAGCAGCGTGTACACTCTTTAAATAACAAAGAAAAAACATTGCGCCAGACTTTAGACCAGCTTTGAGCTGGTCTATGGCACAGTCTATCTTCAGCTCCTTAAAATAGCATTGCGCCAGCAATGCATCTGAACACACCTCTTTTTTAGACCGCACGCCCATGAGCACAAATGCATTTGCTAATTAAACGACAAGGCGCTGGACGGGAAAATATGAACGCCGCTGGACTGATACTAGCAAACACACATGCGCTCCGCCTTGCGTCGCATTGCGCCGGGTGTATGATAGGGCCCATAGACTGCAACGGTTTGGGTTAACAATCTTTGTTTGTGTTCTATTGAAGAAAGAAAGTCACCTACATCTTGGATGCCCTTGGAGTAAGCAGATAAACATCTATTTTAAATATTTGAGTGAACTATCTCTTTAAAGAACATAAACTCACATTTGCACAAATCAAGCCTCATAATGAAAAAAAAAAGACTTATAGTTTGACGGTTTTCAGAAATAATTACACAGAAATTTTATTAACAGATTGAATTGAAAGTAAAAAGACTGAAATAGCATATATGGACACACACACACACACACATTTATTTTTGTATATAAGACACTACATAAAACAGTAACATTGATTTAAAGTCTAATTCTTTTGCCCTGCACGAAACATGTTTTTGTTTCGTTTATGTAATGTAATTTCCCAGATTACGAAGAATGGAGATTCATAACACGGCAATGTGAATGGAAATGTCACAACCTGAGAACTTCTGCAAAGCCTAGTGTTTCGGTATAGCCTGTTTATGCGTCACATTTCCATCTTTTTGATGGCCCAGACAGAGAGTCTGAGAGACTTCGGGATGATGTCATTGCCCCATGCCCATAGTGAAACTGTGAGTATCTTGAGTACCTTTGAGTGGAGCGATTCACACACCTCCATGCTCACCTACTCTAGTGCGCTCAGAAGAAAGTAAAACCGACAGAGAGCAAGATGGTGTGAAGTGATGATAGGCTGGGTCACGGAAAGGGCTTTCAGATACAGTCATTCTGACTGTATGATATGTGGGGGGTTTTCAAATGGTTTTATGAAAGTGTTCTCATGCTTTACCTCATCTTTCATTGCATTCACAGAGACAGTCATTGGTATCATGTGTTTGACTGGTTTTGTTACACTATAAATGTTTCATTTAGTTTATCCACCTTATTTTTCCCGTAAGTGTGGGAGAAGCCATTTGTAAATTTGATGTGTTTGGCTTCTCCAGCTATTTTTAGCTTTACAAAACAGTTTGTTTTGCTGATTGATATTGCATATAACTGGTGTGTCTTACCTTATTATTTTAATGTACTTTTGTGTCATTGTAATGTATCTTAATTATGAACACACTGGTTTGTAGTGCAAACTGTTTTACCGTTTACAGCATGTTGTTAGCTTTCTCGTTATTTCTTTACAGCGGCTAATGAACCGAGAAGTCTGAATGGCTTACCACCACATTGAAAAAATAAGGTGGATACGGTGCTCCTAACATGTATTTGGACAATGAAATCCCACATGAACTGTCTTGCATCAGATCAAATGTATGTATTTGAACGTCTTAAATGATCCAGGTCTTTCCTAATCATGTCTGAAGTCTCAATGTGTTTGAATCAGGTGATTTTAGTGGATGTGTGAATTCAGTACTCTTTGCGCGTCCTATCAGAGGACCCACAGGTGGAGAATCGACATCAACCATTAACCACAAACACACACAATACCCATTTTCTTCATCTTCAACATCTATTGTTTTAGCATTTCAAACCAACAAACGTCTGTCTTTGAAATGTTTAACTTTTTTTGTAAAGTGTGCTTGTGCTTCCTTTTTCACAGTCAATGATACTTGCGATAAAACGTGCTGTTTTAAAGTGTGACTTTTTCAGGCTGCTATCATCTGTTCATCTGTTTTTAAAAGATGGACATCATAAAATAAATAAGATTTGCGAGAGAAAAACAAAAAAACAAGGTGGGTCGTGAGAAATTGACATGTTTATTTGTCACTCTTCCTCTTTGTTTTCTCACTTCAACCACAAACAAGTGGTAACGTAGAGCAAATATTCAGAGGGAAAATGACGGAATAATATAATACAGGCCAAAAGGGTGACGTTTTTTGAATGACTCTTATCTGCAACTCATATTTTTTTGAGGCCAAACAAGATTAGATTTTGTGCTGATAAAAACTGCGGTTACCTCAGATCAATCTTGTTTTTGGCCTATACACAATTTTCATCAGAAGTGCCTATTCATACCAAGAACCATAGGCCTAGTCACCATAATATTTTTTACTATTTAATTCACATTACTTAGTTCTTAATAGTTCTGGATGTTCGTTTTTTTTTTCTGGAGTATACGCAGTTGGATGGTGCATTTGATAGATTTACTACACAAAATGTATTTTGTCAAGTGAAATGCACAGACTGCAAATACTTTATTTCCTAAACAACAATATTTAATGTATCTGCAGTAATGTAAGGGTAGGTTTAGGTTTGTGGTAGGTGTAGATGTTAATAAACCATAACTTTACAGTAGCATTTTTCGTTGTCGAATTGTACTACCCACTGTTTTAGTGGGAGGTAGGAAAATCTGACAGCATAGGACAAATCGACAGAACACCGGATTCACGAAAATCTTTTTAAGAAATAAATTAAGAGATTTCTTAAGATAAATTCCACGAAGTTCGTTTGAAAGTGCAATTCTTGAAAAATTCTTAATAAGTTCTCAAATATATTCTTAAGAACATCTTAATGTTTTTCTTATCTGAATGAATACATGACGCACTGCTAAACTCACATACATCCAAAAGGGACCAATATAATATGGGAGAGCAAGCCTAGAGATTCATGCTGGCACCCTTACAATAATGCACTTTAGTTTTCCATTAAAATAACACCAAAACTGCCTCAAATGGACTATGAAAATAAGAATAAATTCACACAAGTTGCAATCCATTTCTTATTGGTTAAGTTAAATGTAAACTATCTGTGTTTTTCTGCTTGAGCACCCACAGGAATGGTGCCTATGCCAAGAAGGACAACGAGAATGAAAACTTTAATAGCGTACACACTAATTGACAATAACTTGTGATAACTAGGTTATAATGAAAGCTACATTACAATCTATGACTACTGATAATAACTATAATAATTTTAACGTCCACACAGGATAAATAAACCGTTCTGTTTATTCTAAGCTTGCCTGTTTTGCCGCTTTAAATCCTTGAGCTCTTTAAGCCTCAAATGGGTAAATTAGATGTTTTTGACACCTTTTTACCCTGTCAAAAACAGCTCTTTTCAGAGCAAGCCATTTTGTAGCATGTTCCTTTAAATGTTAATGAGCTCTACTGACCCCGCCCCTCTCTGAGGAACTGTTTACTTTAGTGAACTTTAAATTCATTGTGAAACTTGCTAATTAGCACATTATTAGGAAAGCCGATTTGTATAGGTTCATTAAAAAAACATTATACTTGCTTCTGTTGGTGAAGCTGGATCATGAATGGTTCACGTGCACATAAACACATTTATTCCCTTCAGAAACTAATGTAATCCACCGCATCTTAAGCGGCTCAGAGGTCGGCAGTAAATGACGACTGCTATGTTTATTATAACATCCAACAACAGAACACCACACAGGAGTCATTCTTGTCTACATCTTCTCCGGTGGTGAAACAATGGCAGACTCATGACAGACTCAAGGGGGGGGTCTAAGGTAAGACTCCAGTCCAGTCGGTGCTGAAACGGTACTGTCAACCAATCTATCATGAGAGGGGCTTGTCTGTGTGACGTCACATAGTGAGGCATCTGAAATTGGCTCGATTTGAGAAAAGAGAAATTATTTAACGACATTAAAAAAAACCTGGGTGGATCTTTATCATTATAGGGTGGTTGTGTACACACACTGCCAACATGCATTTCAGCTTAAACTACTTGTAAAATTGCCTGTACTGTAGCATCCTATGACCCCTTTAAGGTCACTACTGTTAATTCTAGAAATTTCACAGGCAAATTCCAGTCATTCAGTTGGAAATCCATGCGATGGGGAGATTTTTCAAAGGGTCTAAATTGTCACACAGACTTGCTGTGCTTCACACATTTACCCCCACCCCCCACTCACACACACACACACACACAGACACACACTTTATTTACATATCTCAGTATATAAACAAAATACAGCATACAATGGCAAAATATACACAACCTCCATGGTATGTCTCTAGTTAATAAATGTGTCCTTATGACAAGTAGTAGCCTAAGTACAAAGGAAATACTGAAGATATAGAGTTTAGAAATGAATAAAAAGTTAGGCTACAACTAAACATAAAACCATAAATCAAAACTCAATAACCACGCATACAAATAAATGAAAAATAAAAAACTACTAGCTACTACTAATAATTCTTCAGATATTTCTGACATAATAATAATAATGATAAACAGTTAACTGTTTTTCCCGCCTAAATAAGGCGACCGCGCTTTTGGTGTGAACGGGTCTTAATCAAGTTTAAGTAGGCCATTGTTATTTGGAGTGTTTTACAGGTGTTTTAAAATCATTCAATATCATATAAGATTTTATTTTCTTCTTTTTTTTGTCCTGACCCGCACAGCTGGTGAATCTCTCTCAGATGAAGCTGAACTCGATGAATTTCCAGTGTTCAAGCCACAAACCCTCAGAGCCGCGATCTTATCGCGAGCCCCTTCCCTCCGTGAGTCAGGAGCGTCGCTCCGCGGTGAGCGCGGCGGAGGAGCTGAAGCGGGGGGCCTGTGGGGGGAACGAGCAGGAGCCGGTGGACTTCTTTGTTCGCCTTCATCTCTTCATTGTTCAGCACTGTCTTTTCTGCATCTTTCTAGGAACTCGAAACAATGGGCTGTTTGCGCTTTTTTGAAACTGGCTTTGGTAGGAAAGTGTCTGTAAGGGAAAACGATTGTAAATGTGAAATGAAGAAATATCTTTCTCTCTTTCCGAAGTAGTGAACAGTTAAATTTATTCTATAAAGTAGCCTCCGTTTTAAACTCTTTAAAAATGTCTTATCTACATACAACTTTACTTAGGATCTAAAAAATAATAATTATTATGAGAGATACAATATTTTGTTTATGTATTTAAAACTGCCTGTTCAACACAAAGGTATGACATCACTCACTCTCAAAGTTTTGGTGATGAACGATTAAAAAAAATAAAATTGACAGTCAGTCAGAATCTACTATTCGGACAAAACTGCATGGTGGCTAAACAAAATGTTCTCGTCTGTTGGTGTGGACGCTAATAAAGTTACCATTATAGTGAACGGGACTTAAGAAAATACTACATAAATGAGATTATAATGTAGCATAATTATTTGTTAAGATACAACCTGAACATTGTTTCTGCAGTTCATTTAATGATTCCTCGAACCAGGAGTTCTCAGACTTTTTGGGGCCAGGTCCCCTTACAGCAGAGAAAAATTTCCAAGGACCCACTCATAATTATAATTGTGATTAATATGCGTACTGCAGTTCAACATATAACTTTGTGTGTTAACTTATAGAATGTAACAACAATTATTTATTTAGTTATACAATAATAGGGCCCTGTGAAATGCTATTTATTTATTTTAAATTTTCCAAATCTAATAGACATAAAATTAAGTCGCGGACCCTGCTTTGAGAATACCATCCCAGTATACTAAACTGGAGAACAATTGCAGCTGCGCAACTATGCAAAAGGAAAAACTATAATGACTTTGTCCCTGTGCATGCTGGGTAATCTCCCTCATACCAAAATCACAAACCAAAACAGATGAGATATCACAGTGGGTCAGTGTGGGTGCAGCGTTCACGTCTCTGTGGTCTCGTGAACTCCTACAGCCTCTGTTTAACCCAGCATCTCTCACAGCTGCTGAACTGATATTCAGAAGCTCGCATCTCCCAGAAGAACACTGCGGTGATCAGAGGTTAGTTTTTCATCTTAATGAAGTTTCATCAACTTTCTGTTTCTGGGCCAGTAATTACAGTAAGAGTTTAGAGCTATAAAAAACAGCAGAAGCGTTTGCATTTATATTCAATGCAAAAAGTGATTTTCTTGATATTTTAGTCTAGTTTTGCAAATATCTAAATGTTTTTAAATTAAAATACATTTACTTGGCGTATGTTAAGAAATCTTGTTGTCTGGGAATCTTACTAGGGATAAGGAGTTGGTTTTCTGCTGCTCTTATTTGAAGGATAAAAATCACTTAATTTTGATGAATAAAATGTAATATTGCATCTCAAGTAAATGTATCTGAGGAAGAAGATCATGCACTTTTTGCACTCTTGAGATCGCTGACTTTGGATTACGCATGTCTCCTCTAGACTTTCAGATATTTCGTCCAATCTAAGCATTCAGAAGATCTCAAAATGATCTCAAACATTGCTCTTCAAATGATCTAGAAGTTCCAGACAAACAAACTAAAATTCCGTGAATGATGTGTAAATGTTTTTGTGCTAATGTTTTAGAATGTTATTAAAGATCAGATACTGAAAGTTCTATTATAGCATTACTAGAAACACGTTTGTTGGCAGAACCTTGCCAGAACATTCATAACGATTCCTGTTAGCTGGGAGTGACTCATTTACTTCTCCGGAGGAACTGTAGGAGAAATATTTGATACTGTGAAACTTGATTCAGACAGGTTACATTTCCTGCACTGTTAGACTTAATCAGGTGCTTGAGGTAAACACAGGAGGAAAGTGACACTGATGGGCACCTTCTGCTCTTCTCTCATGATGGCAGTGCTGATGAATGAGCAGATTTACCAGCCGTCCTGATTTGATGTTTGAAACATCAGAAAACTCTTGCACTTCCTGTAGCAGCTTCAGAACCCGAATCACAACCAGACACATCGCCGGACACCCGAGGGTGAATCTGACACTAACAGACATACTGCTTTAAATAGAAATAAATATAAATACTCACATTTTTAAAAAGAGAGAAGCTATATTATGGTTCTGCATACATTACTTTTAATGTTTTAGGATTTATTAGTGCATTGATTAAAACAATACACACATAATATATGCCGAATAGTGCATTTTTAGCATAAATCATGTATTTTATTTTTTGCACCTGTTCAGAGAAGCTTGGTCAAAAAGTAGTGTATTTTAGTTTTTGATGTCAAGAGCTTAATGAAAGATAAGAAACAAAGTCTCCGAACAATGGCTCTCTGATGGTCTGGATGATTCACGAGACGTCTGATAATTTCTACTAATCTACATTTACACAATAATTGAATATTTCATTGTTTTACTGGTTAATTTTTCTTCTGATGAGGAGAATTCATCAAAATGCATTAATGATACCAATTATTATATAATGAACAAGTATATTTGATATTATGATCATGTCTACATATTGTATGAATAATTGTATACACTTTTTGCAGTATTTATCTTCATTTTTCCATTTATCTTCTAATATTGAGAATCAAAAAAATATACTAGTTATTATTAATAAATATGACACTGAACTTATTTACAGTGATTATTATGAATCAACTTTCAAATCATGTAAGATGTGTTGTTCTTTCCGTTCAGACTGTAACCTGACCCCGTCTGTGGCTTCACTGCCGCTGAAGTAATGCCTCGATCGTTTCTAGTGAAAAGTAAGAGGGCGGGGCATCACTCCACACGCTCCGCCCACTCTCAGCATGGGCATCATGACGGATGGACGTCCAGCAGTCGCTCATCGGCTCTGGAGCTGCTTCCCTGCACATCCACCGACAGCAGCCAGACCCAAAACAGCACCGATGGAGCTGGAGCTGGAGCTGGAGCCTGGCCTTCACCCACTGCAGGTACATGAAGAACAGCTCAGCACAGCGTAACACCAGCAGTGACTCGAAGAGTGCGGCAGACTGAGCATGATGTCAAATAAATACACTCATAATGTGAAGACACTCATATAGAAAACAGGGTCTGAATTACAAACTTTAATCATCAGAATATGACACCTCACAGCTCATGAGAACTTAACTTCAACAAAGCTCCCGCAAAAGACTTCCATGAGGTGATATAATCAATTTGACTGACTCATTATGAACCAAATACCTCACCACAAACTATTCTATTCTGATCATTTAAAAACATTATTTCATCCAGTTTTTAAATACTTTCTCTTGAAATTAACGTCCTGAAACAACTAGTGATATTCAAATGTTATACGAATGTCCAACTAAAAGTTTTTGGTTGTGTCTTACATTTTCAGAACATTATTAAAGACTGAAAAAATGTTTTAGTAAACAACATTTGTTCAGAACATTGAGAACGTTCTTAGAATGTTCAGTGTTTGCTTGGAATATTCATTAATGTTTAACCCTTGTGCACTCCTCATTTGGGAGTCTCACTCAACTTCATGGTCAAAAGAAATATAACTTTTTTTATATAGTAAAAAAATTTATATTTTTGACAACTCTTTTTCAATTATTGCAGTATTTCAGATTAAAATAGAGACTAGGCCAGTTTCTGCCAACTTCTGAAGGCAGATGAGCAGCTTCTGCCCTCTATCTCAATGTGCTTACTTATACTACACCTTTAAAGTATGGACTCTTTTAATGAAGGAACAGAACACACTTGTAGTAGAGGATTAGGCAAGCTTTGGGACTTACTATCTTGTCACACAACTGTGTCTTTAACAGACCGCCCTGTCGAATAATTACACGCATCCTGTCACTGTAAGCTGGACTGTCAATCATCTTGTCACAGTTAACATCCTCCACATTTCATTTAACTTCCTACCGTACTTGAGAGAACAGAGTATCTCGTTGAGCTGCCATCTATTCTCATATTTTGTGCATGATGGATTTAAAAGTTAACGACCAATTGGATGTTTACCTCTCTAAAGTTAACTAACCATCGATCGTGCGCATCCGCCACATTTGTAGTTTTTCTAACGCGTTTTATTCATGTTTGTAGTTCTGGACCGAATCCTTCGCCGAAGCGCAATGGATTGTGGGCAGTTTTAGCTATAAGAGTATGCATTGATCAACACTTCTAAAAATTGACCTGAAATAGTAGACCCTCATTTGGCATACTCTTTTCAACATAGTATGCTTTGGGACACACTTATTCTAATTTCACATACTATTTAGGATGGATAGTGTGAACATTGAGACGCAGTGATAGTGCAACTATCCTGCAACTGCAGCTGTTTGTGGAGTTATCTTCCTTGAGTGGGTTGTGCTCCAGCGCGGATGAATCTAATGTTTTGAGGAGTATGTGTGTGTGACAGTCAGTCACTGCAGCGGTGTGGATATTCACTGTACTTCACAATCACAGATTCTAACATATGTCTTGAAATACATGACCCAAATAAGATTTTTCACCTAATATTGTCATCTGAACAATTTAGTAACAAGTCTGCCATGTTGAGATTTCAGTTTTTGCACAATCTAATCTCTTATTGTCATACCATTCGAATTTCATATTAAGACATTCTTTTATTTTTTGTAGTGTTTGTTATAAATGATCTATCTGTGCACTTAAGGTCAAATAGGTTACCCTTCCTTCCCCTGGAAATGACTACTCTTCTCTTCCTGTTATGTGCTGTGGTGTGAGGGTGGGGCTATCAGGGTCTGTTTCGTTTCTGTCTCTGTTTTGTTAGCAACGCACAACTTCCAATCATCCAATCAGTTCCAGATGGACAAAGTCAAGCTCCGCCCTGTATTTTTTCTAATTTTAGATGTTGTCTTGTGTGTGATGATAGCAGGGAAGCAGTCTGGAGTTTGTCCCTCATCTGACCTGTCGTCCTCTGGATCTGATCTGGAGCGTCTGATTCAGGCTTTACTCAGGCACCATCAGCTGAACAACGTCCAGACGCCGCTGTGTGAGTGTCCGCTCTGTGAGAAGGTGAGGAACTGTCGTATGTGTCCTTATTGTGGGGCTTTTCAAACTTTTTGGAGCCAGGGACCACATAGGACTTCCATGGGCTCATAATTATAACATTGTTTACTGATTAAAGGGGTCGTAGGATGCTACAGTACAGGCACTTTTACAAATTGTTTGAGCTAAAATGTGTGTTGGCAGTGTGTGTACACAACCACCCTATAATGATAAAGATCCACCCAGGGTTTTTTTTGTTGTTATTGTTTTTTCTACTTAAATCTTATTTATTATCTACTAAAATCTTTACCCCTTTCTGAAATCGATCTCAGATTCCCGTCTGTGTGACATCACATAAGCAGGCCCCTCCCCCTCCCATTGATTGACAGTATCTTTTTAGCACAGACTGGACTGGTGACCTACATTAGACCCGCGCTGAGTGATCTGTCTTGTTGTTTGATGTAATGAACATAGCAGTCGTCATTTACTCCCAACATCTGAGCCACTGAATCCCCGATCTACATAAATGTGTTTATGTTCAAGCGAATCATTCATGATCCAGCTTCACATACAGAAGAAATGAGTATAAGGTTTTTTTTTTATGAGTCTTTGCAAATCTCCTTTCCTTATAATGTGCTAATTAGCAAGTTTCAGATTAATGCAGCTAAAGTAAACAGTTCCTCAGAGAGCCGCTCAGAAGAGAGGGGCGGAGTCAGTAGAGCTCATTAACATTTAAAGGAACTTGCTACAAAACGGCTTGCTCTGAAAAGAGCTGTTTTTGACAGGGTAAAAATAAATGTTTTTTACACTACCTATGAGAAATTTTAACCAAACTATGTTACAGACTTTTCATTAAGACCCTAAAGGATCATATCAACTTGTGGAAAATAGGCATCCGATGACCCGTTTAAGGATAAAGGTCATTTGGGAGTAATGAACATATGGTTGTTTGACTGGTTACTGTAAAAAGAAAAAATTGAGATTTTGCCATTTCAACTTATTTTTCATTCATTTTTTCAGAAAACAAGAAAGTTTAAGTTTATTGGCCCTCAGCTAAGCTGAAATTTGAATGAACTAGATTAAACAAGATTAAATAAAAAGTTAACGGGGTAACAAGGTTGACTCAACAGACTGTCTTTGTATTTACTGTGAATTTAATAAATATTCTTGTATGTTACTAACTATAATGCCTTCATTGTGACAAAAAAAGAGGCCTGATTTAAAAGAATACCTAATTTAAACAGATATTTTATGAAGTAAAAAATAAACAGGGTTAAATATATGAAGATATAGAAACTGATTTGATAATGATTTATCAATTCAAATGGGACATGCTTTAGTATAGATCTGCTATCACCTGACAGGATTTTCACACATTCACAACTCACACGTGGGTTTTTGTGTGGGTTTCATGCTGAAACTATTCATACGTGATATGCACATGCACATCTTAAACCCCAAGCTCGATTCACATAAGATCACATGTGGTTGATCGGGAACAGATCAGAAAACTCAGTGCTATCTCCACTGATGATATGATGTGATATTAATATTGCTATGACTTCTGTAGTTCCTGTCCTCTGCTGTGGGTTTGGCATCGCACTTGTGCAAGTCACATGACAACAGGGCTGCTCTCCCATTGGCCGGCTCCACAGGCTGTACCCAGGAGCATTATGGGTACAGACCTACGGGAATACTAAGGATGAGAGTAAGTACTGAACACTTGCTGTATACATAGCATCCATATTATTATCATATTATAGTCAGCTAAACTAAACTTTTTTTTTTTTTTACTTTTGGTAGTTTGGTCAAATAATGAGTAAAGAGATGTAGTAAGTCATCCAGATCTGATGCATACAAAACGTTGACATGCTGCATGAAGAGTCTACACACTATATACAGCATAACTAGTGTGTTAATGTTATATTCTAAACACAGACTGTATGAATGTGTGTTTCAGGAGCGGAGTTTCACCTGTAAGGTTTGTGGGAAGGTGTTTAAGAGGTCGTCGACTCTCTCCACACACCTGCTCATTCACTCGGACACACGGCCGTTCCCGTGCCCCTACTGCGGAAAGAGATTCCACCAGAAATCTGACATGAAGAAACATACGTTTATACACACAGGTAAAAAAAATTTCCATTGACTTAAAATTCCATTAAAGCCTAATTAATTCCGATTCCGGAACAAAACATTCTAAAGTCAGAATCTCTGGACCCTTATATTTCTGGACCCCATTATTTCGGTGGTCCACCTGATATCACTTTTGTGTTCCAGATTTGTTCCAGTTACCAAAAAATTTATACAAATAAAATAATCCTCAAGTGGGAAAAAAATATTGGGCCATTATGTTGGTCTGAAGAAAGAAAGATGTTAAATTTGACATTCGTCACACAACAGCGTTAAAGTAGTTTTTGTGTAATTTAATGCTAATAACACAAACGTGGAAGTGCATCATCATATCCTGTGAGTAGAGTTCATTAGTCTGTTATTCATGTAGCTGCTATAAAGAAGTCAACTTAACTCATTTTAACTATATTTGTAAAATAGAAAATAGTGCTCAAATTTCGCCATAGTTTATGCCTTATTTGGAAAACCGAAGTCATTCGCTTCCTAATATTTTAGCTGTGTACCATTAATCCAGAACATGTTTTTTCTTCCCACTGCACTACTTTTCCATTATTTTTCTGTGTAAACACGCTAGACTAACATCTTCGACCAATGCAGTGTCATTATAAAAACACAGTGACTGTGACTTTGTTTTTCAGGACATTCTAAGATACTTAACATTAACTAATGTAATGCACTAACACAGTGATACTGAGGGCCAAAGTAAATACACGCTTTATTAAAAACAAGAGCCGTGAATATGACGCTTCGTTTCACACTAAGTGTTTTAGAATAATGTCCCTTTCGTTCTTCATTATTTTGGAAAAGCATCATCATATTATTATAAAACGTTCCCGTCCTTGATTCTGATTGGTTGAGCCAAGATCAAAGCTGTTGTAAAAGACTCTTTTGTTTACTTCTGTGTGTTGCTTGGCAACCACTTTTTTGGAACTACATTGTTTGGTGGAAGAATAATGTTTTCATTAATATCTTTACAATTTATTTGCTCTGTTTTATTTTGTGAAATTTTTTTCTTTTAAGTCACTTATAGCTAATAAATTAGAAGTCTTGTGCACACACATGCATGAAATCACTTTTGCGTTGCAAAATCAGGTGGGAAGTGTTGTGAAACTGAAAAATGAAGGCACTTGATTTGTGTTTCTGTGCAGTTGTGTACTGACAGTAGATTAGCTGCCCGTGTAGTGAGTAGTAGACATCAAGGCAGTTCTGTAGCTAATGCGCTGTCCTCTCTCAGGTGAGAAGCCTCATGTGTGTGTGGTGTGTGGTAAAGCGTTCAGCCAGAGCTCCAATCTGATCACACACAGCAGGAAACACAGCAGCTACCAGCCCTTCAGATGCTCACACTGCCCGCTCGGCTTCCAGAGGAGACTGGATCTACAGCGCCACCTACAGACACACTCGGAGAACCACAGCGACAGACTGTACCACGGGACCTGAGAGAGACCAGCTGCACACAACACATTGCTTTTTTACCCTAAAGTACTTCTTTATAATGTTTGTCAGTTTAAGATGTTTGCACCAAAAACATTTTTCTTCCTCCCTCTAACTTTAATGTACATATCATTGCATTGTGAAAATATCAGAACATACTGGTAAAAAAAAAAAAAAAAAAGTAGCTTTGGATAAAAGCATCTGCTAAATGCATAAATGTAAATGTAGAACGTCCTATACTGTACATTTATGGCTTAAATACCTTTTATTGTTGCATATCAATTGGTTTCATAATCACAAGGTTTCACTATTTTTTTGAGTCAGAATATATTTTTCACATGAGCAGGAATCATCTTGATGCTAATATGACCATATGGAAAACAAAAATGTAATTACATGTAAAACTGGTAAAAAAAAAAACAGATGAGATGGACCGGTCAGAATAGTTATGTGTGTAAATGCAATGCAAAATCCAATCCAATGCTACTTTGAAAAACTAGCACAAAAATAAAAGAGGTTACCTGATCCTGGAGAGCAAAACATGGGATTTGCAAATCCAGATCATTCTGATCCAGATGAAACTCTAAACAACTGGCCCCAGAAGATTGTATCTTCTTTTAAGCACAAATGAAGGATAAAAGATCTTTCCCAACCCTCACTGTCATGTATCCGGGCTTTATTTCTTTAATACTGACACTTCAGACATATTTGTCTAGGACTACAACACACTGAATTAAAAACAATTAAAGGAGTGAAAACTAAATAAATTAAAGATCATTAGAGGAGCACAAATCTGTGATCGGTTAACCTTCAGCAGCACAATAAATCAGTTACAAGCACCTCAGCACAATGGTACACAAATCCAGCTTTAAAGAAGGCAGAAATCACACGAGACATGATAGTTTGTTGACTTCATGTGAAGCGCTGGTCATCTCCATCAGGTTTCTGAGGCCGCTGTCCTCTATAACACAGCCCCTTTGGACTCATTTCAGGCCTTCCTGACAACCAACAAGCAGATTTAATGTTAATACACAGCAGATGCTTTCCAGATGAAGAGATCTTTAACAGACCTCTTACAGACGTATCTGTGATATCTGGGTGAGCTCATAATAGCCATAAAATACTGCTTTTTTTTCCAGTTTAGCAGCACAGATTGTGGCTATATTTGTGTCAACATGTTCTGCAGACTAATTACAGAACCTCTATTTATTTAATGTACTAATATAATTAAAAACTATTTTAAGCACAATTTATTAAACGAATAGAACGAATATCTAAAATGATAATTACTTGAGAAGACATAAGAAATTAAGTCTTGTTGTCTGAAATAAATAATAAAAGACCATAATTTGAAAAATATTTTGCTTCTTTTTAAAAAAGTCACTTAAATATGTGTTGTTGCTGTTTTATATATATATATATATATATATATATATATATGTGTGTGTATATATATATATATATATATATATATATATATATATATTATTTTTTTTAGAAAACAATACTTTATATTTTAAGTTATTTCGATGCTGAAATGTATTTAAGTATTTATATATTTTTATTGGAAAACTGTTGGAAGAGACTGGAATAATTCCATGACATATGTTTTTCTTTTGGATAATCTGATCAATTTGGATATACGTCACAATACAGGAGAAATTATCTATGATTTTGTTTTTCTTACCAGATTAATAGGGAAGAAATTGCATTAGTATAATTGTATAAAGCAATCACAAATTAGTACTTGCTGCACACTTTTGACTGGATTTCATGGAGACATAGGGATTGAGAATGAAAAAAGCTCTGATAATATCATGCTCTAGATCACTTAAAAATGCATGTCATGTTTCTGGAGTTTAGTGTAATGTCATTTGGAAAAAGACCAATGTATGGAGCAGAAAAACAATACAATAGTTTGACATGATCTCATATTTTACATCTCCATCTCTTGGACTCCATGGATACTTTTCTCCTCTGGGTAATAATCATCTCAAAGTGCTTCAAACCATCCCTTCATCAAGTTCCTCACAGCGCATTAGTAGTATTCGTTTATTTGCTTATGTAACGGATGGTCCTGCCACCTTCACTGCCATTTTGTTAATAAACAGAGTTGATGGAGTAAACTATTTAATATAAATGTGTAGTTCACATCTAACCTTTCTGTAACACTCATAATCTTGATTTTTTTTTTTTTTTTTCTTAATTTAGGTAAAGTTTGCACAATTGACTCTGGTCCAAAAAAATAAAAAAGTTATAAAAGAGACTATGAGAGAAATGATATTGCCCAAAAAAAGAGTCAAGTTGTTTAATATAATAATATTCAGGCATAGCATTTCCAGAATTAGTCAGGATTCAGTGAGAAAGAAAAAACAGATATCTAAAAATAAAAACCTGGAGGTTGCTGCTGTGTTTGGTTGTGGGACATGCTCATAACATACTGTAGTAAAGGTGTTATGTGTCAAACTCTCTGCCACCCCGTGTGGTTAAAGGAGTGTATTAAACAAGTCAACAGTCTCTGGATTGTGTGTGATGTGTCTACATTGGTCAAAAAATCAGAAAATGGAGACAGAAAAACAGGAGAAGTGAGAATTCGAGCCATTTTACTCGGGTCAGTACCATGAAACTGGACTCTGCTAGTCAACAAGCTCCCATTGAGCGCTGCAGGGATGAATTTTTGTCGGCCAACCCATAAGTTAACATCATGTTTATTCCCTCCAAATAATAAAAAAAAAACAATAGTATAGTAAACAATAGTTTACCCCAGTAAACTTTATTTTATAACATCATTTAAAAACATCTTCCCTGAAAGTTTTGATAAGAATAGTTAGCAAGAGAGCAATCTTCGTATCACATCTGAAGTCCCATTTAGCCATTTGTTAGCAACAGACTTTTTCAACACGGGGGAGTATTATTGATGCATTTCATGTCGTTGAATAAAATGTTAAAATATCTTGAGCTTGTGTTAAACATAGACCTTATTTCAAACAATTAACCCAAAAACCCATTTAAAGAATCAGGATGTGCTGAAAGGCGAACTCGTTGACTTACAGAAACACGTCATCCCTGCAGCACTCTATACACAAGATTCATGACTTCATTAGCTTCTGGTGCTAAAGGTAATGTTATGTAAGAACCTGACTGACTACATAAAAATCCTGCGAGTTTGCAAACAGGACAAAAAAACATCTTGCCTTCCGGCTTTCAGAGCTTCACATTATGTGGATTCTTGAATCTCTTCATCTTAGATGCACCTTCTTCAGTCAGATGGAGTAATTTCCTCAAGCTCCAATCTCTCTTATAGGCAGTCAGGTGATGTCGAACCCTTTATAGTGGTTTTCATGTTGAACAAACCCATGTTTCATTGACAGGAAGCCTCTGAGGAAGCGTCAGTCCTAACGCCAAGCAGTCTAGATGTGGACTAGGAACGACTGATGGCTCGTCACAATGGTCCACATCTCCCACACCTAGCAGCGTCAGTGTGCACACTCGTGCCCTAGCAGAAGTCAGACACATAGTCAAAGTCCCTGAAGTAGTCCTGGTCTTTGCGTGAAAGGGTCCGGCGCTCACGAGGAGGCGTCAGCGTCGGGGCTTCATTCGTAAACTCGGCGTCAAAGTTACTGACGTCTTCTTTTCCCTTCACTGCAGGAACGAAAGGAGGAGGAACCTGCCGCTGCAAAAGTGCCTCCCAGTCCATAGTCTAGAGTGAGAGAAGATCAGTCAGTCACGCCATCATTGCAACTTTGGCATTATTATATGGAAACTCCCCAAAATATGAAATCGCGAATCTTTTGCATTCCCCCAAGAAACTTGCGAAACATTTGCATGCTCTCACAAAAATATTGCATTTCGCCAAGAAACTTATATTCTCTCAAAAAAGTACTGCGTTCTTCCAAGCAACTTTGGGTTCACTTGCAAACCATTGCATTCTCTCACAAAGTACTGCGTTTCCCTCTAAGAAACTTCAATTTCGTACAAATATATTGCGTTCACCCTAAGCAACTGTACATACTCTCACAAAAGTATTACGCTCCCCAAAGAAACATTGGTTTCTCTCACAAAACATCTGTATAATTCTGCATAGGTGTTAGGGACAAATGTTTTGCAAGCAAATACAACGTTTCTTGGGGGAATGCAAACATTTTACAAAAGCAAAATATCTCGCAAAGTATAGTATTTCCTCCCATCTCATATTTTTTTAATAATCACTTTGCCCCATTAAGAGACGAAGTCTTCATACTCTAAAGAAGGGTTGTTTCTTGATGTCCTCTGCGTCTTTTTCACTGGAGCCCAGTCGTCTCTCGGGATTACGCCTCAGCAGCTACAAATGAAAAACAAGGAAAGTTGACAAACCTGGCCAATCACAGAACAGCTTTGGGGGAGAAACACAGTCTTACCCGTCTCATGATGCCAATGGCCTCGCTGGAGAGGAATCTTGGGTAACGTACTTCATCATTCACAATGCTGTCGAACACCTCCTCCTCATCATCACCTGGGAACGGCGACTGGACACACACACACACAGATTACGAATCAGAAAACAAAACTTCTTATCGTATTGTTTTACATCTCCAGTAAAAGTATGTTGAAACCACAAAAAATGACTTCAGCAGATTTTGTTAGATTTATGCTTAAAGAAACTATTTTGGGGGAAACAATCGAATAATAAGCACAACTTGCAGAGACGCATGCATACCTCTCCGACCAGCATCTCGTAGATGAGCACGCCGAGACCCCACCAGTCCACGGCTCTGGTGTAGGACGTGTCTGTCAGAACCTCAGGAGCCAGAAACTCTGGAGTCCCACAAAATGTGCTGGTTCTGTCCTCATGACCCATTCCTACAGGACAGGAGACAGAAACCAGACATTCAACAGACAGAAAGGGCATCTCTTTTTGCAGTATTTACTATTTTAAGGGGTCATATGATGTTGCTAAAAATTTTATTATTTAGTGTAATGAAATGTGTTTATGTGGTTTAAGGGTCAAAATACACATTATTTTCCTCATACTATTAATTATTGTTTCTCCTCTATGCCCCACCTTTCTGAAACATGTTGATTTTTACAAAGCTCATCGGTCTGCAAAGCGAGGTGTGCTCTGATTGGTCAGCTATCCAGTGCGTTGTGATTGGCCGAATACATCAAGCATGTGACAGAAATGTAACGCCTCTTACTGTGATGCTGTGTCCAAGTTTAACAAGACAAAAACAATGAAACTAGAGGTGGACGATACTGCAAAATTTGGTATCGATTCAATAGCAAATATTGGCGATATCGATACCAATTCGATACTTTTTACTTAAAAAAATACATATTTTGTCTAGAGTAGAGCAGAATGTCATTATTTCTGAGGTGAATGAATGATCAATTTGGCAATATTTTTTATTAATTTATTGAAGTCCACAAAATTATTAGTTATTAGGCACTGCAGAATGAATTCTTTACAGGTTTGTATAGGTTTGTGGTGTTGCCACAGAATCGAATGCTCTTTTTACCCATATCACAGGTTGCAATATTTTCATTTAGTGCCATAAAATAGCTCCACACAACGATTCTCTTCCTCTCTGCAATCCTGATCTCTCATTCAATGTGCTATCAGCTTCGCTCACTCTGTTCAATGTGCCTCGGCGCGTTGTGTTACAATTGTATCGATCCGATACCAATACCAGTGTTGGCATCGATACTATCGATATTTCGATCGATCCGCCCACCCCTAAATGAAACTCATTATAAATTAGGCATTTGTTTCATCCAGTGGGGACATAATTACTGATTATAATGTCTTAGACTTTCATTTTACGTGTTACGTATCCGTATCACGCCTTTTAAGCATAAAACCATGTCAGCATTTGTGATCGGAGAAACAACAAACGTTCTCGAAACTGCTCAAAACTCACGTTTGAATCATCGGTGGCAAATCCTTTAAATATGTAAATGTATTTACAGGCTGTGAGTCAGGAGCACCAGACTGTCCTTGCAAAGTTGGTATTGCCCCACTTTATAGAAACAGACACTCATAGCGTCCTCCATTAAATGTGCTGCACACATCTGAATATTTGGGTTGAACTGTTCTGGAACAGAGTTGAAATTCAACTCAACTGATTTCTAGCTTTGCTTTCACAACGAAACCCACAGCGACTCAACAACATGGTGCAGATGAATGCAGATGAATGTTCTTCATGAACATTTGGTGGTGTAATGCAAATTTTCCCACGTAGACATGTTGGGGGCGTGTCTAAATGAGCAATTTTAGGAGGGTGTAGTTGACTCAACTTTTATAAAGAACATCTCTTTGGATTTGCAACTTCACAGATCCTCTTTATGTACCAAGAGCTTGTAACACTCCAAAGAGAAAGGAACATTTGAAAGTGCATCATATGACCCCTTAAAAATAAACCAACTGTGATTTATAGCTTTTTTGGCTTACAAAAACTTGAATAAAAATGTGAAAGAACCGGTTTCATATTTTACAGCAATTACTTGAGTAATTATGCTGCAACTTCATCTTTGATCACAGGAATAAAAATACATTTTTACAACATATTCAAATAGAAAATAGTTAATTATATATGTATATATATATATATATATATATATATATATATATATATATATATATATATATATATATATATATATATACATATATAAACCCTTGGTGCGCAGAAGAGACTTCTTACCGACCCAAACCCTCTGAACGGTAGAGTTATTAAAAATAATAGACACATCTTGTCATTTCCAGATCACTCAGACCCAGCAGTGAACAAATCTCATGCTCTTCCTCCATTATCTCATCAATATCTTTACAGTATGTGCAGTGTGTGACTCTTTACCCTCTTTACAGAGACCGAAGTCTGCGATCTTCACATAACCTTCAGTGTCCAGCAGCAGGTTATCCAGCTTCAGATCTCTGACACACACACACACACACACACACACACACACACACACACACAGAAGCAAGAATTAACTTTTAACTCTTAACTCAAGTTTATGAAAGCAGCTGTATTTGAGTGTTTACTCACCGATACACAATCTTATTATCATGAAGAAACTGAAGGCCCAAAACCACACATGCAGAATAAAACCTGAATCACACACACACACACACACACACACACACACACATATGAAGAATACAGTAAAACACTCATGAAAAACACACACAAATCCAGGAAAAACACATTCAGATTGCACAATGATTATTAAAGCAAGACACGACACACAACAACATTGTTTTTTCTTCATGCACTGGTCAGTTTTGAGATTTTGGGCTATTAGTCATTTCATAATATTTTGTTCTTTAAGCTGTTTGTTTCTCCACTTCAGCAGCACTTACACCAAATTTCACAGATTTATTCTTATATATAATCTGAAGTTTATTATAGAAGAGTCTGTTCATATATCATTTGCCTGATTTTATAATGTTTATTGAACCGCTAGTGTTGCATATTGCACACGTACACAGAGCGTGTTTCAGAGAAGACGTCAGCGTGGATGTGCATCATCAGGTCTCCACCAGCCGTGTACTCCATGACGAAACACACGTGTTCTGGCGTCTGGAAACATGCAAACAGATTGACCAGGAACGGATGCTGTGCGCTGTTCACCGTCTCGAAGATCCGCTTCTCGCACAACAAACTGGAAGAGAGAGGATACGTGAGTCTGAAGACTGAAGGGATGTGTACAAAGAGCACAAACAGGAAATGCATCCTTCTCTCACCTCTCCACCTCGTCTCGAGCCACAATGTCCCCTTTCTTCAGTGCTTTGATGGCATACACCTTTCCTGAGCGTTTGTATTCGGACAGAAGCACCTGGAAACACAAATATCATGATTAACAGACACCTGAATCTTCATTCACCACTGGCTCGTCACAGAAACACTGTTTCCAGCTGCTCAGCGTCTCAAACTGAGAGGAAAAACATTTCTTACTGCATTTGTTCTTAATGCAATGCAAAATCTGAGAAGCAAAACCACTGATTTAGTTTTGTGTGGGACTTGCAAGAAGTGTTGCAACTGTTAAGTAAAATAAAAAAAATAATAAATCTAAATTAAAATTAGAAAGGAAACTGATTATTTAAAATAATAAAAATAATAATAAATATAAAAAACAATAAATATACGATATTATTAATATAGTAATAATACTAAAAAACATTTCTTGCAAGACTTATTTTTACTAAACATTTACAGATTTTTTTTTTGTTGCAAACAATAACATAACTTAAAAAGCTTACAAAAAATATTAATAAAAAATACTGAATTTATTTATTTTTTTATTCTAAAACTGAAATAACATAGTAATACAAAAAAAAAAAACATACTTAAAATGAAAAAAAGAAAGCTGAAAATTCTTGAAATAAAAACAAAACCAGATATATTCTCAAAGAGAGTACCATAGTATATAAATAAAACTGCTTGCAGAGAAGTTGTCACCTAGTCAATGCCTGGATTTGAATATGGTTAAATATGTTAAATGCAGAAAGGTGCACTCTTAGCTGAATGCATAATCAAACTAGCCACAATTTCTAAAGCAAACACAGTATAAAAGATGTTGGTGGATGTGTAAGACTTCTGTAGAAGTGTGTGTGCTGAGTCTGACTAGCTGCTATAGATGCTATAATAATGATGTGACTGAAACATGTCCTAGTTACCTTGCCAAAATGTCCCCGGCCCAACACTGCAATCATTCGGAAATCCTGCAGACACAGAGTGCTTTTGGAAGACCTGTAAACACACACACACACACACACACACACACACACACACAGGGGCCGGATGTAATCAAACTGTAGAGGAGAGCTGGTGTGAGAATGTGTGTGTGTGTCGTGGCCCGCTCTGGAAACACACTGTGTGCTGGTGCGATGTGTACCTGCGCTTGGAATTTTGGGAACTGGTCCTGACAGCCTTCTCCGGAGGAGCGGGATCAGGAGGAGAGACCGGCTCAGACACTGGAACAATGTCCACCTGAGAAAATCAGCAGGTTATTACTGTTTAATCACTTCCTTTCTGTTATATTGCTATTAGCTTAGCTTACACTATTACAGTTCCTTTATTCTGCACTTATAATTTCACCTTAATTGCTAATATAACTTGTGTTACTTTTACTTTTCTCTCATTATACACAGCTTTGGCAACACAAAATCTGCGATTGACGCCAATAAAGCACACTGCAGATCCACTGCAGACAGCGTTTTGATTGATTGTAAAGAGTGAATCAGGTTCAGTCAGTGCAGTCTCAGGTTTACCGTGTTTGACGTCTGTGTGTCTTTCCTCGTCACGGATGGAGGAGAGTCGCCGTCCAGCTGGATCTTCTGGATGGAGATCTCACTGCGGAGGAGAGTGTGAAGCTCATGATGTGGGTCGGGATGAACGTCAGGTGATCAGATGTGTGTGTGGTGTGTGTGTGTGACAGTACCTGCTGTGATGTGTGTGTGTGTGTGTGTTACAGTACCTGCTGTGGTGTGTGTGTGTTACAGTACCTGCTGTGGTGTGTGTGGTGTGTGTGTGTGACAGTACCTGCTGTGGTGTGTGTGTGTGTGTGGTGTGTGTGTGTTACAGTACCTGCTGTGGTGTGTGTGTGTTACAGTACCTGCTGTGGTGTGTTTGTGTGTGTGTGTGTTACAGTACCTGCTGTGGTGTGTGTGGTGTGTGTGTGTGTTACAGTACCTGCTGTGGTGTGTGTGTGTGTGTGTGTGTGTGTGTGTGTGTGTGTGTGTGTTACAGTACCTGCTGTGATGTGTGTGTGTGTGTGTGTTACAGTACCTGCTGTGATGTGTGTGTGTGTGTGTGTGTGTGTGTGTGTGTGTTACAGTACCTGCTGTGATGTGTGTGTGTGTGTGTGTTACAGTACCTGCTGTGATGTGTGTGTGTGTGTGTGTTACAGTACCTGCTGTGGTGTGTGTGTGTGTGTGTGTATGTGTTACAGTACCTGCTGTGATGTGTGTGTGTGTGTGGTGTGTGTGTGTTACAGTACCAGCTGTGATGTGTGTGTGTGTGTGGTGTGTGTGTGTGTGTTACAGTACCTGCTGTGATGTGTGTGTGTGTGTGGTGTGTGTGTGTTACAGTACCAGCTGTGGTGTGTGTGGTGTGTGTGTGTTACAGTACCTGCTGTGATGTGTGTGTGTGTGTGTGTTACAGTACCTGCTGTGGTGTGTGTGTGTGTGTGTGTATGTGTTACAGTACCTGCTGTGGTGTGTGTGTGTGGTGTGTGTGTGTTACAGTACCTGCTGTGATGTGTGTGTGTGTGTGTGTTACAGTACCTGCTGTGGTGTGTGTGTGTGTGTGTGTATGTGTTACAGTACCTGCTGTGGTGTGTGTGGTGTGTGTGTGTTACAGTACCTGCTGTGGTGTGTGGTGTGTGTGTGTTACAGTACCTGCTGTGGTGTGTGTGTGTGTGTGGTGTGTGTGTGTTACAGTACCTGCTGTGGTGTGTGTGTGTGTGTTACAGTACCTGCTGACGTGTGTGTGTGTGTGTGTTACAGTACCTGCTGTGGTGTGTGTGTGTGTGTGTGTGTGTGGTGTGTGTGTGTGTGTTACAGTACCTGCTGTGGTGTGTGTGTGTGTGTGTGTGTTACAGTACCTGCTGTGGTGTGTGTGTGTGTGTTACAGTACCTGCTGTGGTGTGTGTGTGTGTGTGTGTGTTACAGTACCTGCTGTGGTGTGTGTGTGTGTGTGTGTGTGTGTGTGTGTGTGTTACAGTACCTGCTGTGATGTGTGTGTGTGTGTGTGTTACAGTACCTGCTGTGATGTGTGTGTGTGTGTGTGTTACAGTACCTGCTGTGGTGTGTGTGTGTGTGTGTGTATGTGTTACAGTACCTGCTGTGATGTGTGTGTGTGTGTGGTGTGTGTGTGTTACAGTACCAGCTGTGATGTGTGTGTGTGTGTGGTGTGTGGGTGTGTGTTACAGTACCTGCTGTGATGTGTGTGTGTGTGTGGTGTGTGTGTGTTACAGTACCAGCTGTGGTGTGTGTGGTGTGTGTGTGTTACAGTACCTGCTGTGATGTGTGTGTGTGTGTGTGTTACAGTACCTGCTGTGGTGTGTGTGTGTGTGTGTGTATGTGTTACAGTACCTGCTGTGGTGTGTGGTGTGTGTGTGTTACAGTACCTGCTGTGGTGTGTGGTGTGTGTGTGTTACAGTACCTGCTGTGGTGTGTGTGTGTGTGTGGTGTGTGTGTGTTACAGTACCTGCTGTGGTGTGTGTGTGTGTGTTACAGTACCTGCTGACGTGTGTGTGTGTGTTACAGTACCTGCTGTGGTGTGTGTGTGTGTGTGTGTGTGTGTGGTGTGTGTGTGTGTGTTACAGTACCTGCTGTGGTGTGTGTGTGTGTGTGTGTGTGTGTTACAGTACCTGCTGTGGTGTGTGTGTGTGTGTGTGTTACAGTACCTGCTGTGGTGTGTGTGTGTGTGTGTGTGTGTTACAGTACCTGCTGTGGTGTGTGTGTGTGTGTGTGTGTGTTACAGTACCTGCTGACGTGTGTGTGTGTGTGTTACAGTACCTGCTGTGGTGTGTGTGTGTGGTGTGTGTGTGTGACAGTACCTGCTGTGGTGTGTGTGTGTGTGTGTGTGGTGTGTGTGTGTTACAGTACCTGCTGTGGTGTGTGTGTGTGTGTTACAGTACCTGCTGACGTGTGTGTGTGTGTGTGTGTGTGTGTTACAGTACCTGCTGTGGTGTGTGTGTGTGTGTGTGTGTGTTACAGTACCTGCTGACGTGTGTGTGTGTGTGTTACAGTACCTGCTGTGGTGTGTGTGTGTGGTGTGTGTGTGTGACAGTACCTGCTGTGGTGTGTGTGTGTGTGTGTGTGTGGTGTGTGTGTGTTACAGTACCTGCTGTGGTGTGTGTGTGTGTGTTACAGTACCTGCTGACGTGTGTGTGTGTGTGTGTGTTACAGTACCTGCTGTGGTGTGTGTGTGTGTGTGTGTGTGTGTGTGTGTGTGTGTGTGGTGTGTGGTGTGTGTGTGTTACAGTACCTGCTGTGGTGTGTGTGTGTGTGTGGTGTGTGTGTGTTACAGTACCTGCTGTGTTGTGTGTGTGTGTGTTACAGTACCTGCTGTGGTGTGTGTGGGGTGTGTGTGTTACAGTACCTGCTGTGGTGTGTGTGTGTGTGTTACAGTACCTGCTGTGGTGTGTGTGGGGTGTGTGTGTTACAGTACCTGCTGTGGTGTGTGTGTGTTTGTGGTGTGTGTGTGTTACAGTACCTGCTGTGGTGTGTGTGTGTTTGTGTGTGTGGTGTGTGTGTGTTACAGTACCTGCTGTGGTGTGTGTGTGTTTGTGTGTGTGTGTGTGTGTGTGTGTGGTGTGTGGTGTGTGTGTGTTACAGTACCTGCTGTGGTGTGTGTGTGTGTGTGTGTGTGTTACAGTACCTGCTGTGGTGTGTGTGTGTGTGTGTGGTGTGTGTGTGTGTGTTACAGTACCTGCTGACGTGTGTGTGTGTGTGTGTGTGTTACAGTACCTGCTGTGGTGTGTGTGTGTTACAGTACCTGCTGTGGTGTGTGTGTGTTTGTGTGTGTGTGTGTGTGTGTGTGTGTGGTGTGTGGTGTGTGTGTGTTACAGTACCTGCTGTGGTGTGTGTGTGTGTGTGTGTGTGTTACAGTACCTGCTGTGGTGTGTGTGTGTGTGTGTGGTGTGTGTGTGTGTGTTACAGTACCTGCTGACGTGTGTGTGTGTGTGTGTGTGTTACAGTACCTGCTGTGGTGTGTGTGTGGTGTGTGTGTGTGACAGTACCTGCTGTGGTGTGTGTGTGTTACAGTACCTGCTGTGGTGTGTGTGTGTGTGTTACAGTACCTGCTGTGGTGTGTGTGGTGTGTGTGTGTGTGTGTTACAGTACCTGCTGTGATGTGTGTGTGTGTGTGTGTTACAGTACCTGCTGTGGTGTGTGTGTGTGTGTGTGTTACAGTACCTGCTGTGGTGTGTGTGTGTGTGTGTGTGTTACAGTACCTGCTGTGGTGTGTGTGTGTGTGTGTGTGTGTGTGTGTGTGTGTTACAGTACCTGCTGTGGTGTGTGTGTGTGTGTGTGTGTGTTACAGTACCTGCTGTGGTGTGTGTGTGTGGTGTGTGTGTGTTACAGTACCTGCTGTGGTGTGTGTGTGTTACAGTACCTGCTGTGGTGTGTGTGTGTTACAGTACCTGCTGTGGTGTGTGTGTGTGTGTGTGTTACAGTACCTGCTGTGGTGTGTGTGTGTGGTGTGTGTGTGTTACAGTACCTGCTGTGGTGTGTGTGTGTTACAGTACCTGCTGTGGTGTGTGTGTGTGTGTGTGTGTGTGTTACAGTACCTGCTGTGGTGTGTGTGGTGTGTGTGGTGTGTGTGTGTTACAGTACCTGCTGTGGTGTGTGTGTGTGTGTGTGTGTGTGTTACAGTACCTGCTGTGGTGTGTGTGGTGTGTGTGGTGTGTGTGTGTTACAGTACCTGCTGTGGTGTGTGTGGTGTGTGTCGCTGTGTGTGGAGGAGCTCATGGGAATGGCGTTCTTCAGCAGACGGACCCAGGTCGCCATGTCCACGTTCATCTGTTTAGCGCGCAGGAAGGCTTTACCTGAGCACACGAACATGCAATAACTAACTTCACAATATTATACCTATGCTATATTGAGACTAAAATAGATAGATTCAGGCTTATTATTAAAAAAGGCAGTTTTTATAAATATAAGTACATTTTACATAATGTATGTACAGTGTATCTAGGCTGTTTAGCATGTGCATCCATATCAAACCTCATAGTACATTTCTAAGCGCATCAGTGCATTCAGCATGGGATTCAGCCCTTGTGCACAGTACATTTCCCAGCATGCATTGCTCATAGGCATCGCATCAGTGATTTACCCTGCTGCTTGGAAAACACCTTCCTCTGCCGCTGTAGCCGTGGACCTCGCTCTATCACGGGGTTGAAGAACATCACCTGTAACACACAAGCGTGAACACAAACTGTGTTTTATTAGGTACAGACCATCTACCAAAGCATGAGGCCAACATGAGCTTAAAGGGATAGTTCACCCAAAAATGTGAACTAAACATTACCCCATGATTTACTTTCTTATTTCAGAAGAGTCCAATCAGAGTTGTATTAAAAAATGTCCCGGCTCTTCTGAGCTTTATAATGGCAGCGCATGGGTGTTATTTTTCAGTAGCTCAAAAAACCTCAAATAAAGCACATCCATCCATAATAAAAAGTATCCCACATGGCTCTGGGAGTGAATAAAGGCCTTCTGTAGTGCATCAATGTGTTTTTGTAAGAAAAATATCCATATTTCAAACTTTATAAACTGTAATCTTTAGTTTTTCGGAGAGAGCGAGAGCGTAGTGTAGAGAACAAAATGAAACACCGGTCATGAATTAGAAGAACAAAACATAGATGATAAATGATGGAGGATTTCGATACACTGTAGGCCAAGAGGAGACTGATTCTGATGCTAAAGAAAGGAAACTCTGCTGCTGTAAAAAATATTGCTACAGAAAAATAACACCCATTCACTGCCATTATAAAGTTTGGGAGAGCCAGGACAAGTCTACAAGAAGAAAGTCATGTACACATTGGATCAAATCATGGGGTCATTTTCATTTTTGGGTGAACTATCCCTTTAAAGGGCTCCCTGAAGATTTCTGTTAATATAAATTGATTGTACAACATTTGAAAGTGAAATAATGAATATAATAAAATAATAAATAATGGTATTATAATTGTAATGTACTAACGTAAAATTACATTATTTCTCAGTTTTTTTTTCCATTTTACATTGAAATATTACAATAGTAAGATTTTGTTTTTATTTTATTAATTTGTATAGATTTTTCATTGTATTTGATCATAATAATAATAATAATTCCTATAGCAATAATAATAATAATTCCTTATATTTTTTATAGTTTTATTGGTATTTAAGCACACAATTTTGGCCAAACTGTGCAGCCCTACACAGAAAACGTTTTAAAGCGTTTTAAATTACAATCACAATTTTTATCAGAAAATATCTGATTTCTCTCCCCCCAAAATTGTGCATCCCTACTAAAATTTTAGGAATTGTGATGTAATATGGTTTACTGATATCTGACATGAGTGACTTCTTGGTGGTTTGGTAAAAAAGAAAACAGCATTTTGGTGTACCACGACACAGCCTAAAACAGACAGACTTTCTGTGCATGTTTGACCCATTAGTGTGTGTGTGTGTGTGTGTGTGTTGGTACCTCGGCGAGCAGCTGTCCCTGAGGTTCCAGCTCCAGCTGTATTCGGTGTCTCTGATTGTCCAGAAAGTCCTCCAGCTTCAGGTACTTGAGCGCACAGAGCGAGCGATAGTCCCTCCAGTACACCGCGATCTCCATCTCTCTGGACTGAACCAGCACATTAGCTGAGTACGCTGTGTGTGTGTGTGTGTGTGTGTGTGTGTGTGATACTCACTCTCTCCAGCTCCAGTGTGAAGGTCTGATCCCAGGTCTGTTCACCAACACTCTTCCAGCACGTCTGTCCCACCACACAGTTCTCCAGCTTCAACACGGCGCTCACCTCCGCTAAACACACACATGAACACATCACACACTCATTCACTGTCAATAAATACTGCACATCCATCAACAACAACATTTACAACACTATGACATGAGATTGACAACCCACATCTCTTTGAAAAAAGTATCTTCTGCTCTCCAATGCACCATTTTTGATCAAGAGAGTCCAGTAAAAACATTAATATTGTGAAATATTATTTTAATATAAGATAGTAGTTTTCTATGTGGATATGTTTTAAGCTGTAATTTATTTCTGTGATGCGCAGCTGTATTTTCAGCATCATTACTCCAGTCTTCAGTGTCACATGATCTTTAGAAACCATTTTTATATGTTGATTTGCTGCTCAAGAAACATTTCTGATTATTATCAATGTTGAAAACAGTTCCTATTTTTGTGTAAACTGATACATTGAATTTCCCAGAATTCTTTGATAAATATAGAATGTTCAGAAGAACAGCATTTATTTGAAATCGGAATCTTTTGTAACGTGTCTATCCTGTCAGTTTTGAGCTATTTAATGCATTCTTGATGAATGTACTGTAAGTATTTCGAACTACCCCCAAACTCTGAGCGGCGTGGTATGAGAACAAAGCACAGAGACACTCACAGGACAGCTCTTCGCTCTTGCTGGGAGCCTTCAGGCTGAAGCTGCTGTTTCTGCTGCTCAGAGTGAGTTTGAAGGGCCGTCCGTCTCCAGCAGTGAAGTGAGGCAAAACTAGCGGAGAGGAGCGACTGCGGCCCGGGACGATCTCCAACAAGCCCACACACCCCAGCAGACGCACCTGCAGCGTCCCTGAGCAGGACACACACAACAGATTTGTGATGTGAAATGTGAGGCGTGTGTTTGTGGACAGGTTGGTGTGTCGTTGTCGTACCGGTGAGCGGCGAGGGTTTGCTGAGGGTGCTGTATTGATTATGAACATAGGGGGCGCTGTGACGGGAGCTGAAGGACGAGGACGATGCCAGCACTAACTCCTCCTTGATCAGACACACTTTCGGATGATCTTCTGGTAGATTGACCAAACGCTGCTCTAAAGACATTCGCAGAAGATCCAAGCGCTGGGACGCTTCGCTGATACTAGACTGAGCCTAGAACGACAAACAAACCTCATTCCTCTGATTTCAGCTTCTGTGTTAGCTCTCGTTTCTCCGAGGTATTGGAGGACATGCATGTGTGTTTCTCACACCTCGGCCATGGCCTTCTTGTCATGTGCTTTTCCAGCTCCCAGAAGCCTCAGCATGTTTTTGGCGCCCTCAGCCATGGCATGTTCAACACGGTAATGATGCCAGAGTTCCTCGATACGGAGCTCCTCCCCGCACAGATCCGGCTTACCTGCACACACACACACACACACACACACACATGCACACACACACACATGCACACACACACACACACACACACACACACACACATGCACACACACACACACACACACACACACACACACACACACACACATGCACACACACACACATGCACACACACACACACACACACACACACACACACACACACGCACACACACACACACACACGTTAGATCCTGCTGAGATACTGTTAATGAGACCAGCGCTCTTATGGCTAACTAAAGCTAAAACTTTAAAACACTTATGTTAATTGAAATAAAATACACATTAACTGAAATAAAATAAATAAACCCTTAATACTATTGTATTTTAATTAGGTGTTAATAATAATAGAAACAACAAAAACACAGAACAAAATGACAAAATCTTGCATTAAATTTGAAATAAACATGAATACAAATGAAATAGGAATTAAAAGAAAATAAAAAAAGTATGTTTAGTTTTTATTTAGTTTTAGCTTCATTAAAATGACAAACTGAAAACTAAATAGAAATAATAAAAAAACACTAAAACAAACTAAAAATAAATGTTAAGTGAAATTAAATATGAACAAACCTTAACACTTAATGCCACAGCAACATTTCTAATTTTCATTTAGATAACAAATTCAAATGACTAAAACTGAAAACTAAACTGAAACTAAACTGAAATAATATATATATATATATACATAATTACTAAAATTAAAATGAATATTAACTGAAATTAAGTACATATAAAAAAGTTATTTTAATTGAAGTTAGCTGCCACAGCGACATTTTTTTTTTTCATTTAGTTCAGGTTGAACAATATAATATAAAACTAAACAAAATAAATAAAAAGATAATAAATAATAATAAAAAATAACAAAACACACTTAAATTCATAAAACTGAAACTAAAATAAAAATAAAATGTTAACTAAAATATATAAAAACTAAAATAGAAACTTTGCTGTGGCAACTAATAGAAATAAAATAAGTTTAAGTACAGAATTAAAATGACTAAAACTGAAAACTGAAATGCTTAACTAAAACAGCAGCTGATGAAGAACAGAGCCTTTAACACACTCAGCTCCGCTCACACTATATTCACTCTGTATTAACTCCTGTATGTGTGGAGCACCCAGATAATGTTTACTGCTGGCTGAAAGTGCAGCGTACGACCAGAGAGCACAGCAAGAAACCCACTCCACTTCTAAAACAATGATCCAGAAGTGACGTGAACCATCATTTCTAGCACTTTAGCTCTTAGGATCAACATTCAGATGAATCAAACTGACAGGACTAGATCTCTTGGACATTAGATTGCTCCAACCACCTTAATACAAGAATAAACACGAAATTAACAGATCTGTAACAACTATAATGTTTTAAACTACAACAGTTTCTGCTAATGGAGAGCCCCATCCTCAGATCCCCATAAGACGTCATTCCTCGAGCGGCTGAAGGGTGGAGCGGCATTAATAAATCTATTCTTAACCGTCTGGCCCCGGGACACATGAGACATCAGCGCCCAAACACGCCATTAGAGTCCATTAGAGCCGCACGCTTCAGCAGCATCCAGCGCTCATCTTTCTCTTTACATCTCCTCACATCTCTTTAATTCTGACCCTTTCACCCTTTCGCAGTGAGAAATAGACTTATTAAAACATAATGCATCCTGAAATTCATTATTTATCTAATTTTCTGTTATTTGTTGGAACACAAAAGGAGATTTTTCACACATCTCTTTTCAATATAACAGCCAAAAAAATCAAGCTCTAAGAAGCACAGGAAGCCAAGGGCGCAGAATTAGGAAGGGATTACCAATATCCAGCGACTACAAACTGTGCCTAGCAATAACTGATCCAACTATTGAACACATCTATATGTTTTTGTAATTTTGTAGTTTGGCTCTCATGTCCCCACTAATGTCAAAAGCAAATCTTGCAGGAAACTATTTTAAAAGAGCCAGTTCATATGATTTATGCATTACATTATAAGTCATTATAAATGCCATTAGTTTGGAAAAATGATCAGTGAATAGCAAATTGAATGTGGGTCTGTTCCTCTCACAAAGATCTCATAAATCTTTAAAAGACTTTGATTGTAGTGCTTTATGATGCTTTTCATCCATTTTTATTGGCGTAATCACTTTGAACAGTCACTGTAAAGTTTTCCTTTTGTGGAATAAACTGACAGAATCTAATTTTTTGGTGAACTGCTAATAATCTTGAGAAACCGAAAGATGTTCTGACGTCTGAACAGACGAGCAGCAGTCAGAGAAGACAGTCATTATTTGACTAGATGACAGCAGACAGACTGGTTTGCAAAACACATGGATTCATGTCCTCACCATATATGAGATATCACACTGGATGGAGATCATTACAGTTGACCTATCTCCCAGTTTCGCTATGAAGTGAGCCTGAGATGCAGTTTGCACAAGACTAAGTCTGACTACGAGAGGTGAGACACCCTCCAATGAAGCAAACTGAGAAAAGTGATGCTAAAAGACCTTTACACTGCATGTGTTTAACCATCAAGGAGCTCTATGATCATGTCAAGCTGATAAACAATCCCTTGCTGGAGGGAGTGAGACAGACTGAACTTCGTCTGACGCGGTGAGACGTACCCTGAATGTCGTCTGTCTGTTCGGTGGCCTGCATGGCTTTCCGGATCTGCATCCGGATGATGTCGATCTTCGTCTTACTGTCCTGCAGCATCTGCTGAGCCGACTGAAGCAGCTTCTTATCCTGAAGAACAGAGCGGTGGATAGATGGAGACGATCAGATAGATGTAATCGATTACGGTCTATTACTGCATCGATGCAGTCCAACACCTCTATCAGACAGACAGACAGAAACAGCATCAGAGAGACGGACAGAAGATAGAGACACAGACGTTCATCACCTTTGTGACCCCATTGGCGTAGATGGGGATCATGTTCTCTGCTCCCTGTTTGACCTTCAGCTCGATGTTGAGCTGTCGCTCCAGAGCCTTAATCCTGTCCTGATTGGCTGAGGAGCGTCCCGGCGTCCTGACAGGCTGAAGGTCATCTGGGGTCAAAGACAGGGTCAAACATTCATCTGGGGTCATGTATACATCTGCCAATAATGCAGGATTTTAGATGTGGCCTACTAAGATGATGATTCTGAGCCCTGACCTTTGCTGTCGTCGTGACCCTTGACCACGATGTGGGCGTCCAGCTCCTGCAGCTGAGTGTGGAGCGAGTCCAGCTTGCGGCTGGAGCTGCGTAACTGGCTCTCCACCTGCTGGGCGTTGCGTTTGTCTGTGGTGGCCCGCCGCAGGTTCTCCGCCCCGGCCTTGATCTTCAGCTCCTTCCGGATCTCTCTCCGAATCCTCTCTCGCTGCTCGTCCAGACGCTGCTGCACGCTGGAGTCGGAGAAATCTGAGTTCTGGTCCAGTCCCAGCTGCTCCAGGACCGACAGGCCCTCCGAATCCTGGGAGAAACGGAGGGGTCAAGGGTCAGTGCTGCCAGACTGACTGATAGATGGACAGAATGACACAGAGATAGAATGAGAAAGAAAGAAAGAACGAGAGAGCTAAAACAACAGAACGATTGACAGACAGACAGTGAGAATGAGATATCTCAGACAGAAACATCAGAGATTATGGACATACAGAATTACAGAACCGACAGAGACAGACTGAAAGAGAGAGATAGAAGAGTAGGCAAATAGATTGAGAGACAGATACAATTATAGATAGAACGATAGATAGATGGATGGAGAGAAAGAGTGAGAGTGAGAGAAACAGAATGATAGATATTTAGAATGATAGCTAGATAGAACAACAGATTGAACGATAGAATTATGGATAGAATGAAAGAACGATAGACAGACAGATAGACAGATAGATAGATAGATAGATAGATAGATAGATAGATAGATAGATAGATAGATAGATAGATAGATAGATAGATAGATAGATAGAAAGAACAGATGGAAGTACAGTAAATGTGTGTAGTTTCTGTAATTTGATTCTCAATGCAATAATAAAAATGATGGTTTCGCAGAAATGACTTTTAAAGAAAAGTGGAATAATCAGTTCTGCTCGTGAGTATCTAGTTTACTTGCTGCTAAGTTCCTCAAAAGAAGAAAGAAAGAAAACCCCTCTGAAAATCCAAGTGTTAATGACACAGACGTGGCACTGCAGCAGTAAACACTAGACTGTTTCCTGGACTGATAGAGACCAGAGTACACTGACTTCACAAGAGTGTGATGAGACTCCTGACAGACCCGGGGTCAGAGCATAAACAACTCACTTGGCTGTATGTCACATCACATCAAAACCACTGCCGTCTCAAACCTTGTACACTGTTTGACAGACATGAAAAGAAATCAGATATTAGACCTGTGCATGTCATTCCTCAGATCAAGTGTGTTTGGTGCTTTTTACTGCATGTATGAAGTCTGAACGGAAATATATGGCATCAGTCAACATCTTGGTGGACCTGAGGGAGTGAGGAAACTAAAGAGTGCAAAACCTTTATATATATATATATATATATATATATATATATATATATATATATATATATATATAAATTTGTGTATATATAGGCTACATGTTTATATGTTTCCAAAGGGCCAGTCTCTGCTGCTCACCAAGGCTGCATTTATTTTATCAAAAATCCATTAAAACAATGTACACTCTTAAAAAATCAAGATGGTGCTTCAAAAGTTTCTTCAAGCGATGCCATAGAAGAACCATTTCTGGTTCCACAAAGAACCATTCAGTCAAAGGTTCTTTAAAGAACCATCTCTCTTACCTTTTTATAATCTGAAGAACCTTCTTTCACCACGAAGCACCTTTGGTGAAACAGAAAGGTTCTTCAGATGTTAAAGGTTCTTCATGAAACCATTTAGACAAAAAGGTTCTTCTGTGGCATTGTGAAGCACCTTTAGTTTTAAGAGTGTAATATTATGAAAAAATTGCAGCATCATTACTCCAGTCTTCAGTCTCTCTCTGATTTGCTGCTCTAAACATTTCTAATTATTATTATTAATGTTGGAAATAGTTCTCCTTATTCATATTTTTGTGGAAACTTTGGGGAAAGAAAGAATTTTAATTAAAGGTAAATAAATGAATAGTAAAAATAATACTTTTATTAATAATGATAATGCGTTTTAGCTGAATACGTTTCTTTTATCAATATAGGTTTCAACAAAATATTTTTTATATATTAAAAATATGTTAAACCAGTTATTTTAATTTGTGATAATATTTCACAGTATTAGTTTTATTGATCAAATGTCTTTTTGTGCATTTCCAAAAAAAAAAAAAAAAAAAATATCCAGTAGTGTATTTATTTTATATGGTTTTAATTTCATCTTAATGCCTTTTTTATTTTACATTAATTTAGTATATAATAGCATACAATACAAATGACTGAAAAGCAGATTTACAATACAGTTAATCTCAAAGGAGTCCACAAAGCAAGCAATACTTTCTTAAATAGAATGAGTAATGAGTCAGCAGCGGTGTGAGGAGCAAAGGGCAGCTCTGCGGTTCATACTGAGGAAGTCAACAACATCAAGAGAAACCTTATAATCATGGATCATGTAACTAACCGTCGACCCACAAACAGGACTTCTCTTCTGTGTTTTGTTTTCATTGGCCGATCCCGACACAAGAGACACAGAGGATCACACAGACTGAGAACTGTAATCAAACATCGCCCGGCTCAAATATAACACACTTCACACAGCCATTTCAAGACTAAACACACGTCTGTTAGTGTGAAGAGAGCAGGTAGAAGACTCAAGACACCGCAGAGACATTCAACCGCGTTATATTTCAGCTGACAGAGAGCGAACGACACTCATGAACGCTGTGACTCAAAAAGGAAGTTCAGCCGTGAGCAGCTCACTTACAAAACACACACAGAAAACATGTAGGAAAGAAAAACCCCAATCAAATCTCTTCAAAATCTCAATAGTTCAGTGGAGTTTTGCTGAACTTTCCTGCTCCTCAGACGTTCCTCCTTTCAAAAGGACCCAGTTTATTGCACATTTATCGCCTAAGTTTCAGAAAATATCTCAATGTCGAAAATTAGCCAAGATCTCAATGTGAACACATGAAGGAATAAACATTTCTCCTCAAATTAATCAGAGCTGCTCTCCATGTTACTTTTAAAGCTCTACTCAGTCAAAATTGTAAATAAAACAAAGATTATTAGGACTATGTTTAACAAAACATACTCTTAAATCAAATTATTATGAGTATATATTCCTATTTGATGACTCATTTGGGTGTGAATCTTGTGTAGTTGAATCCACATTACTGGTGTATTGTGAACCCTTTATCTCTGATGTCATGAATTCATCTTATTCATCAGCCACCTCCACACAAAGACACGTTCACCATCCAATCATCATGTCCTAATTTTATCTCTTTATATCCTGTTTCACCCAGAAACACGTCTCATTACGGAAGTAGAATGTCTTGAGTTAAGTTCTGAGAAACGTTTGTTTCACTACAAACACAGTTCAGAAACATCATAAATGTAAAAACACAACAGTTATAAACTATTATCATCACGATCACGATTTGTTGTGTAGTTCAGACCTTGAAAGAATTAATTAAAAATAAGTGTATAAGTAAATGTTGAAATCTACTATGATTCCAAATCACCTGATCTTAAAAGATCAATAAATGCTTTTAAAGTATGCTTCATTGTTAGTGACTTAATATAGATCACTAATGCTAACAAATGTTCAAAACACACATTCAAAATATTAAGTTATTAAAACTTTAACTAAAACATATGTAAAAAAAATTTATTAAAACTAACTAAAAATATTAATACATGAACAATAAAGATACTAAAATATCTCCATTCTATGTTCTAAAATAAACAATAAAGTCATACAGGTTTGGAACGACTTAATGGTGAGTAGTTTTAGGTGAATATCAAACTGAAGAGCAGAGTTGGAGCTCCTACCACATGTTCGGCCTCGGCTGGGGCTGGGCTGGAGGAAAACTCCTCCAGCGAACAATCTCCCGCATCTCCTTCACTGTCCATCACCTCCTCTCCTCTCCCGTTCTCTTCAGACCATACCCTGTTCTGTCTGTTATTAGAGCCACTGACACCACATGAAGCCATGGCTTCCGCTCAGAGAGAACGACTGCAACAGCTTCCTGTTCATCTCTTCACGACACACAAGAGACGTTTGCACAGACACACACACACACACACACACTTGGGCACGTGGATAGCTCGCTTTTGAAATCTCTCAACCAACTTCCTGCTCAGAGACAAGCTCTGCAGATTGGCACCATTACAACCCGTGTGTTTTTATCTGCAGGATGATATTTTTGAGAACCCTTGTGACTGTTCTGCAACAAAGGGGAAACGAAACCATCCAAACAAACATACACACACACACAAGTGCATCATCCAAACACTCTCTTAAATTCACTGCAACTGAAATACGGCTTCTAGAATAAAGAACTTAATGAATTAATGTTCCCAAACCCATACAAGATGTAGATGAGTTTGTTTCTTCATCAGAACAGGTTTGGAGAAATGTAGCATTCCTTAGCATGCTCTGCAGTGAATGGGTGCCGTCAGAAAGAGAGTCCAAACAGCTGATAAACACATCTCAGTAATCCACAAGTAATCCACATCACTCCAGTCCATCAGTTAATGTCTGGAGAAGACAAAAGCTGCATGTTTGTAAGAAACAAATCCTTCATCAAGATGCTTTTAACTTCATAAGATAAGTCAAAAAAGTCTAAATATTTTAGTTACAGTATATGTTAGCTATAAAATAGGAGCTAGTTGCTTAGGACCAGCACATAACCATCTTAAAGTAGCTCATAACCAGTTCAGGACCCACTTAAACCAGATCATGATCAGTTCAGGACCAGCTTAAACCGGATCATGGCCAGTTCAGGACCATCTTAAACCAGATCATGATCAGTTCAGGACCATCTTAAACCAGATCATGATCAGTTCAGGACCAGCTTAAACCGGATCATGACCAGGTCAGGACCATCTTAAGTCAGATCATGACCAGCTCAGGACCATCTTAAACCAGATCATGATCAGTTCAGGACCAGTTTAAACCAGATCATGATCAGTTCAGGACCATCTTAAACCAGATCATGATCAGTTCAGGACTAGCTTAAACCGGATCATGACCAGGTCAGGACCATCTTAAATCAGATCATGACCAGCTCAGGACCATCTTAAACCAGATCATGATCAGTTCAGGACCAGTTTAAACCAGATCATGATCAGTTCAGGACCATCTTAAACCAGATCATGATCAGTTCAGGACCAGTTTAAACCAGATCATGATCCGTTCAGGACCATCTTAAACCAGATCATGATCAGTTCAGGACCAGATTAAACCAGATCATGATCAGTTCAGGACCATCTTAAACCAGATCATGATCAGTTCAGGACCAGTTTAAACCAGATCATGATCCGTTCAGGACCATCTTAAACCAGATCATGATCAGTTCAGGACCAGATTAAACCAGATCATGATCAGTTCAGGACCATCTTAAACCAGATCATGATCAGTTCAGGACCAGATTAAACCAGATCATGAACAGTTCAGGACCATCTTAAACCAGATCATGATCAGTTCAGGACCAGTTTATACCAGATCATGATCAGTTCAGGACAATCTTAAACCAGATCATGATCAGTTCAGGACCAGCTTAAACCAGATCATGACCAGTTCAAAACCAGTAAAGGACCATCTTAAATCAGATCATGACCAGCTCAGGACCATCTTAAACCAGATCATGATCAGTTCAGGACCAGTTTAAACCAGATAATGATCAGTTCAGGACCATCTTAAACCAGATAATGATCAGTTCAGGACCAGATTAAACCAGACCATGATCAGTTCAGGACCATCTTAAACCAGATCATGATCAGTTCAGGACCAGATTAAACCAGACCATGATCAGTTCAGGACCATCTTAAACCAGATCATGATCAGTTCAGGACCAGATTAAACCAGATCATGAACAGTTCAGGACCATCTTAAACCAGATCATGATCAGTTCAGGACCATCTTAAACCAGATCATAGCCAGTTCAGGACCATCTTAAACCAGATCATGATCAGTTCAGGACCATCTTAAACCAGATCATGATCAGTTCAGGACCAGTTTAAACCAAATCATGATCAGTTCAGGACCATCTTAAACCAGATCATGATCAGTTCAGGACCAGTTTATACCAGATCATGATCAGTTCAGGACAATCTTAAACCAGATCATGGTCAGTTCAGGACCAGCTTAAACCAGATCGTGACCAGTTCAAAACCAGTAAAGGACCATCTTAAATCAGATCATGACCAGCTCAGGACCATCTTAAACCAGATCATGATCAGTTCAGGACCAGTTTAAACCAGATAATGATCAGTTCAGGACCATCTTAAACCAGATAATGATCAGTTCAGGACCAGATTAAACCAGACCATGATCAGTTCAGGACCATCTTAAACCAGATCATGATCAGTTCAGGACCAGATTAAACCAGACCATGATCAGTTCAGGACCATCTTAAACCAGATCATGATCAGTTCAGGACCAGATTAAACCAGATCATGAACAGTTCAGGACCATCTTAAACCAGATCATGATCAGTTCAGGACCATCTTAAACCAGATCATAGCCAGTTCAGGACCATCTTAAACCAGATCATGATCAGTTCAGGACCATCTTAAACCAGATCATGATCAGTTCAGGACCAGTTTAAACCAAATCATGATCAGTTCAGGACCATCTTAAACCAGATCATGAACAGTTCAGGACCATTTTAAACCAGATCATGATCAGTTCAGGACCAGTTCAGGACCATCTTAAACCAGATCATGACCAGTTCAGGACCAACTTAAAACAAATCATGATCAGTTCAGGACCAGTTCAGGACCATCTTAAACCAGATCATGACCAGTTCAGGACCAGTTTAAACTAGCTCAAACCAGCTGCCATGCTATAAAGCATACCTAACCAGCATATGCAGTTTTTTTTTCAACAGGGTTTTCACTGGAGGAAGAATTATTATGGATTATGGATAATTTAGCCATAAGCAATGGTTGGAAGTTAAAGGGTTACTCCACCCCCAAAAAATTATCATTAATCACTTACCCCCATGTCGTTCCACACCTGTAAAACTTTCATTCCCATTTGAAACACGAAGATATTTTGGATGAAATACAGGAGGTTTGTGACTGTCCCATTGACTGCCAAGTAAGTAAAACTGTCAAGGTCCAGTAAAGTATGAAAAGCATCGTCAGAGTAGTCCATCTCCCATCAGTGGTTCAAATGTAACGTTATGAAGCGAGGAGAATACTATTTGTATGCAAATAAAATAAAAATAACCAATTTATTCTACAATTTGTCTCCTCTGTGTCTCTGTGATTCGCTGTAGCACCATTTTGGCGAATCTGAGCTTCTGAGTCAGCTGCGCCACAATAATACGTTTTCTATGTGTATTTAAGTTTTGATGTAAAAGAAACCAGTGCATCTGTGTAGTGCAGTTGACACAGAAGAGCATACGCTGCTTACGTTCGGATATTCTCCAAAATTTACTACACTGATGTGAAGAGACACGGAGGAAACAAATTGTTAAATAAAGTCATTATTTTTGTTTTATTTGGATACAGAAAGTATTGCCATCACTTCATAACATTACAGTTGAACCACTGATGTCAGATGGAATATTGTTACGATGCTTTTCATACTTTTCTGGACCTTGACAGTGTATTTTACTTGGTGGGACAGTTACAAGCCTCCCGGATTTAATTTTGGGGTGCCCCTAAGGAGTATCCCTTTATAAACATCTTAATGATGGATTTGTTTCTTACAAGCACACAGCTTTTCATTTGACAAGTCATTTACTGATGGACGAGAGTGCTGTGGATTCAAGTGGATTTATCAGCTGTATGGACTCTCATTCTGACGGCACCCATTCACTGCAAAACATCCATTTATAATGTAATGCTACATTTCTCCAAATCTGATGAAGAAACAAACTTATCTATATCTCGGATGGTCTGAAAGGAGAACTTTTTCAGCATATATTCATTTAGGGACTTCTGGCTGTAACATCTAGTGATGCAAAGCAGAGAAATGCGTTAAACTGTATCAAGCTGTTCTAAAGGAAAATAACATCTATGTTCTGAATATAAACACGATTAGCACTTTAAAGTCATGCATTTTTCACCTCATGTCCAAATTTGACCAGGTTAAACTGAGCGTCTACAATCCGAAATGACAGTGGGAACCATCCGGTACACACAGGGTCTGTAAGGCTCCGCCCACAGATCCGACTGACAGCGTAACGTTCAGGTATTCAGACTGGGACCGTTTCCCAGAAGCCATCTGACTGCTGTGTTTACAGACAACATTACACAGGAACCAAATTAAATGAGTTCACTTTTCTGAAAAACAAATGGAGCAAAGCAAAGTTAAATCTGTATGTAGGATTTAACACTTTAACAAAAAAGTACTGTTGTTTCAACAACTGTCATCAACTGTTTCTGCAACAACAACAAAAACTAGGAGGTTAACATTACAAAATTATTACAGAACTACAGTTAACCCAAAAATCTACTTTTAATATCTGAGTGAAGGACTGGAGTACACTTGCAACGCCCAAGCAAGCATCTAAAACACCCAGTAACTGCCTAGCTTCCACCCAAAACTCCCTAGCAGACATATAGCAATGACTTCCCAGTCACCAAGAATTAGGAACCACCCAAAACACTCTAGCAACAAATTAGCAAACGCCTGAAACACCCAGCAAATTCCTAGCATCCATCTATAACACCTATAGGGCCCTATGATTTCCACGGTGCATAAAACACACCCAGAACAAACAGAAACACAGAATTTCTGAAAAACCTAAAACATTTATTTGTGTTGTTGTTATTAGTATTATAATTTTTTTACTGAACTAAAATTATTATTACAATTCTGTTGAAACACCATTTAAGAAAAAGGAAAAAATCATTTAAGAAGAAAAAAGGATTTCATAGGATCATAGGTCTAGCAACTGCATCTTGGAACATCGACAATGTCGTCACAATAAAAATCTATTTTTCAGAGTTTCAACAATGTGCAGCATCTGGTTGCAAAAAAACGTCTAAATTATAATTCCTGAAGAAATTGGAGGTAAGAATATGTTGGTTTTTAATATCTATTAACTCAATATTACAGGTTTTTAAACTAAAGTATCTTGTTAGCTAACAGCTTTGACTTTAGTTAGTTTAGCAAAAGCATCTTCTGAAGTCTACTGAAGATATACAGTATATTATTCATACATGTGTATAATTACAGTTGCAGTGCAGATGCACGGTCTTGACATTCCATTACGCTGGACGGCTTAAGCATAGCGGCTCATAGAAACATGAGGAATCCACCTATACACATCTTTGCTTGCAGCTGCCTAACTACCACCAAGAACATCTCATCAACTGCCTAGCAAACATACTGTAATGCTCAGAATGTAATATTCAGAACATACAGTCAACCACCTAGCGTACCGCCTAAACACACACCCATAGCACTTGTATTTCAGTGCAAACAATCAAATGAAACCCCAGCAACAAGCATCAGATATCAGGGTTTGTTTTACTGTTTATTATTTTGTGTATCATGGGTCAGATTTCAAGAGATCTGAATGATTGCTAGTCCCCACGTCTCACTGAGTGAAAACAACACCTGATCAATAAAAGGTGCGTGTGGACGAGAGACACTAAACACACACAGAGAGAGAGAGACAGGAAGTCATTAGTGAGCTTTGAGTGGACTGATCAATTTCTCTCAGTGCTTTTGGCAGCTACAACTAACAACTTAAATGTAATAAAAACTGAATTAGCAGAAGGACTCTTGCTGCTGAGAAAGATAAAAATCCCATTAACGGATCTAACTCAACACTATTCAGTGCATCCGTTTTAACATACTATATATATGTATATGTGTGTATATGTGTGTATATATATATATATATATATATATATATATATATATATATATATATATATATATATATATATATATATATATATATATATATACAGGTGCATCTCCAAAAATTTTAATATCAGGGAAAAGGTCTTTTTTTTGTAATTTCATTAAAAACACAAACATTTTTATATTCTAGATTTATTGCAAACAAATTGAAATATTTCAAGAGTTTTTTTGTTTTAATTCTGATGGTTACGACTTACAACTTATGACAATAAAAAATTCTGTATTTTAAAAAAGATTTAATATTACATTTTGAGATTGATTCGTTTGATTAATCTTGAATATATATACTGGGTACCTCTTAAGCTAGTTTAGAACATGCAACTACAATTTTGGGAAAGACTACTGACTTGACAGTTGTCCAGAAGACGATCATCAACAGCCTCCATAAGATTGGTGATAGCGCTAGCTGTTCTTTCTTTCTTTCTTTCTTTCTTTCTTTCTTTCTTTCTTTCTTTCTTTCTTTATGTCCCCTAAGGGCAATTGATTGCCTGCCTGTTCACAGAGTGCTGTATCGACATATATTTATAGAAAGTTGACTGGAAGTAAAAAGTGAGGTAGGAAAAGGTGCACAAGTAACAGGGATGACCACAGCCTTGGGAAGATTGTCAGGAAAAGGTGATTCAAGAATTTGGCAGAGCTTCACAAGCAGTGGACTGAAGCCGGAGATTTTGGAGCACTTTATGCTTCCATCTGATTTATGGAGATGCTGATTTAATTTTGCAGCAGGACTTTAGCATCTGCCCACAGTGTCAAAACCACTTCCAAGTGGTTTGATGACCATGATACTACTGTGCTTTTTACTGTGATTGGCCATCCAACTCACCAGACCTGAACCTCACAGAGAAACTATGTAAAATCTCACAAACAATACAGAGGAGCTGAAGAGCTATCAGAGCAACCTGGGCTTCAATAACACCTCAGCAGTGACACAGACTGATCGACTCCACGCCACGACACACTATATACATACTGTATATAAGTGTGAGTGCATTTATATATGTGTGTATGTATATACAAAACCCAGATGTTCTGAATATCAGATGCTATGTGAATTTAAGTTTAGCATGAAGCTTCGAACCTTTTAATTCTTCTAATGCCGATGTGAAACGCAAATGCATTTTACTTCAATAATGTGACACATTTCAGTACAAAACCATATTTATTTACCGAAGAAAAAAGAGACAGGACTACATTTGTATCGATTGAATGGTGAAACATCTCTATATGAGAGCTGTTTGAAAAAATTATATAGCCTTCATAAAATAAAAAATTCTGATGACTCAATAACAATAAAACTACTCTCTCAATACAATTTTATTAAGATTTGAGATGTAAAAGCTTCAGTTACATCTCGTTTCAGACACAGACCATCAGCGTTCAGAAAGCAATCAGACACAATCATGACTAAATCTGCTGCAGACAGATGTAGTATTCAGAGCCACATTAAGAGTCCGCCGTCAACATCTGCATTCACACACAAACTTCTGGAAAGCTTCAGCTATTCGGTATTTTTGCAGATTTATTAGTGACTCAACTAATGATGCCAGAGAGACTGCAGGTCAAAGTAAACAAGCCAAAACAATTAGCATTAGCAGGTGCAGAACTGAATGTGAGTTATGAAAAACCAAGCACAGCAATGTGAAAAACAAACAGTAAGATACAAATAATTTAAAAAGGGTCTATTAAAAGAAGCACAACATCTCAAATATGTTAAAAACTGAAAATATTTTCAGATTAATTGCTAATATTTTCGCTCTGTGCATCTCGTTTGCCGAATTCCTTCCTGATATCACTCTTGAGGATGTCATGCAAAGTGCTGTTAACATTAAACAAGTGCACCAAAGACTCACAAATACCCAGAGACTAAACCCTTCCTAATTTATTTAGCTGAGTTTGAGCTCTTCTTAGAAAGCCAAGGAATCTGTGGATAAAAGGGCAGACAGAAGCTAGATTGCGAAATAAACTTGTGCAAAATTGAGTGCATACAATTTTGATGTGCACTTTAAGATTTTATTTGCATCTTGGCAATTCCACCCAGTATTTTAACCAAAATCACACCTAAAAACACATGGATAGAAATGTAAAAACATGGGTTTATCCTGAATCTGTCAATCAAACTGAAGTGCGCAGCATCTGACATCACTTCCTGTGTGTTATTAAGACTCTATGGGTTAGATTCATAACATTAATAACCGATCACTCAATGAAGGACAGCCTGTGTGCTTCTGGACTCTTCAGGATTTACCGCAGAACAGAAAGGGATAATAATTCACCAAATTGTATTAAAAGAAAAGCTGATTACATTTACATCATCTCTGACCCAGATCATGATGAATATTTGCTTTACACGATGCTCTTACTTTGTTATCACTGCTGTGACATGCACCAAACCTGTATGACTATTCATTTTACGTTATCCAAAATTAACACGTCTTCATAACGACTACTGTTATGATACTTTTAAGGAGCTTGTTTGTCATTTTAGGAGCTTGACCGTTGCCAACCACCATCTACAACAATGTGAACATTATTTTAAATTCTCCGAAAAACAGAAAGTCCTACAGGTTTGGAGCAACATGAAAGTGAACAATAATAACATTTTTATTAAACTATCTCTTTAAGGCAAGACAGTACAAGCCTTTTTTTTTTGAAACATTCTGATTACTGTTTTTCTAAATGTGTAGCAAGTTAAAAATAGAAAACTAAAATAAATTAACTCTAATATGTCAACAAAAATCAAACAAGAAATTTTAACCTGGCTCGATCCAATATTCAGATTTATTCAAATTATTATTTTTTTCTTTGCATAATTACATAGCATTTCAGAGAATTGTTGTCTTATACTGCAATTAATCAGTTGGGGATGTATGACGATATATATTAGTTCACTTCTTTAAAGTCTACTTTGGCATCAACACAAAAACAAGGGTGAGGAAATTTGCATCATGTGCAAATATACAACATTGGTTCCAAATGAGGTGGTCAGAAGTGTTGTCAAAACATCTCTGTCTCCCATTACGTTTGGATGGCGCTCATGTTTCTCTTGTAATGTAAACAGAAGGTGGGGGATTTGACTTCAAGCCACCTGAAGGCATTTCTGTCCAATCACGAGCCTGAGGGCATTAGGGCTGATTCCTGCTCTGCTCACAGAAGAAATCATTTGGGCAACTGTTTTAGCAAACGACCCACAGCAGGTTATTGATTTTGTGCAATGAGCTTTAATGCATCTAAAGAGCTGCAAAAGCAGGGGGTGAAGAAGGACAAGGCCAGGCTAAAAGGATCAAGGGATGGATCTTCCTCTAGCGAGCGTGCCAGTTACACAAACATCTCTCGGATAAATCTCACAGGCAGAAACGTACCATACACGTACACGAAAGCAGACGTGATTGCGAGCAATGTGCCATTTAACACACTTAACCTTCCTGTTGTGTTGGTCAGTTTGACCCATTGCTTTTAAATGCTTGAAAACTGTGTAGCGCCTCTTGTGGCAACACTTAAAAGCCTCATGCAGATGCCTTTCAGACTGCACTCAGAATGCAAACATGACAACAGCAGGGCACTAGTAAAGCTAAATGCATTTGCAGTAATCTTGAATGGACCATCAGGTCAGTTTGACGTTTGTGCTGAAACATTAGAAACGAGTCTAAAGCCTTAGACGTAGCGTATAGACAGAGAACAGCTAAACCAGCCAGACCAGCTGATTCAGTTCCTCATCTACGCTGTTTAATTTTTAATTCTTCCGTGGATGAAGCTGAAACATCAATGCTACAGAGAGCCATGATTTTCTGTTGCATACAGCAGTAAGAGTCCTACACGACTTGTTCCTTTGGAGAACTATTTAGAGTTTGTATAATCCAGCCTGTATTATTCCTATGATGACCACAATAAAGAAAGACCGTCCAACATCAGACATGTTAAATCCAAAGCTTTCTGCCCAACAGATGACCCCCAGAGAGAAACCAGTTCAGTTATTCCTGAGATATTCTCCTGAAACTCTAGACAAGCCATTGTTACAGTTATATTTACAGCAATCACAACAGCTGCTGAACGCTTATTGCCTCGTGCCTTACTCTTATTTACAGTCTAAAATCCAGCACGAGAACACTTAAAGACCTGTTACAGTTACAAAAAATAAAAACATGAAGTAAAAGGGGGTTACATATGAATATTTTCACGAATCCAGATTTGATTGACTTCCAGGGCCGCGGGAAGTAATTTTGAACAGGGGGTGCTGTGAATTTTTTTTTTTTTACAAAAAACCTATGAGCCTATAGGCCTATTTAAAATACATTTTAAAAATATATACATTGAGATTTACTACTTTATTGTCATATACACTTCAGTGCACAGCCAGCCAGGGTCTGAAACACACAGACATCAGTTCTCAGATATGCGCAATGCGCTATTAATCTGAAGCAGAAGCAGAATCAGAAATAATAGTTTAAATAATAGTTTAATAATCGAAAAAAACGAAATAATTACTTTCATTACAATTTCAGATAGCCTATACATACATGCAACTCATTTATATACAACAAATAATATTACAACAAAATATAATATTGATCAAACTTCACAATAACGCTAAAACAATGCAATCGATTTGGGCAGCTGGCTTGAGTCACTGCACGTTTATGTCACACGCAACTCTATTAACTCCAAAATCTTTTTACGCACACCACAAGGAAATAATCTCTGACTATTTAAGCAATTTGTTTATTGAACAGTTCTCCACATCCATTACGCAAAGAACACACGCACAGTATAAAGCTTTCTGTCTCCATCTCCAACCTTTTTACACAAACCACAAGGAATCTCCGACTATTTAATAGGGCTGGGTAAAAAATAGATTTTTCGATTAATCGTTTTTTAAAATGTGGTCGATTCAAAATCGATTCTCAAAGGCCATGAATCGATTTTTTTCCCGTATTTATTTCCGCATACATTGAACGTAAGATTAGCGTTAATCTAATTACAAATCTTCTCCACTAGATGTCACCCTCTTATGTGCCTTGTGCGATGTTACCAACGAACCCATGGTTGCCAGGGGTAGCGGTTTTCCCGCACAATTGGGCTATTTTAGAAAAGGAGTTGCGGGAAAAAATACGGAGTTGCGGGTTGCGGTTTTTTGGGCTACATTTATGATGTACTGCGGCCGCAAAAAAAAAAAATAAAATAAAATAATTGTGGACAAAGATAAAAGTGAACCTTTTATTAGTGGGTGTTGATCCCCCGGGAATTAATACTTGCGAGTAGTATTAATACTTGAGCGCGCGCCACATGTGCTTTGACATCACAAATCAAGCATCATCATCACGTCACTCACATCATGAGAGCGTTGTAGTCAGAAGCGTTGGTTCGGTTGTCTGTGGATGAACAAGCAGCATTCTAAAATGTCAGGTAAATGGGGAAAGTATGGAAAGAAGTATCGCAAAGAATGGGAGACAGAGAAAGGATTAAAGGAGTGGATTCGAAGTGTTCCAAATGATGATAGAATAGGGTATTTTATATATATATATATATATATATATATATATATATATATATATATATATATATATATATATATATATATAATAGTGTATTGTGTATTAAAAAAACAGTGTGTGCAAAGAATTTGGGTAAGACAAAAGGCGAATACTTTAAACTTAAACTTATATACATTTATTTTAAGGCCCTTTGTGGGAATCCAGCCGTTGTCTAATCTGATTGGACACTGAAAAATTGGGCTAGTTTTCATTCCATTTGGGCGGGTTTTGAGTTTTCATTGGGCTGGAAATATTTCTGGGACCTGGCAACCCTGAACGAACCTATCATTCATTCATTCAGTTAAAAGCAGTGGTTCCATTTTCTGCAATGTGCGTCAGTTCTTGCTCCCGTTCGCGTCTTACAGACTGCATCTTAAAGCCTCTTATACTTTCTGCACCCGCGAGTCCGCTATGGACCGCTATGCAGGCTTGATGTAAACATCGCCATCGGAGAGTGTGTACCGAGTCTGAGCAGACAACCGCGCGGACAGGTGCGCGTGGTCAGTTGTCTTCAAAAGCACAATTGCACATGTTCAGGCAGTGTGAAGAATCCCATTGCCAATCGAACCAATCGGACCGGGCTCGGGCTTGTGCGGTAAATGAGCGGTCATGTAATGTTTCGATTAGCGCGAGAAATATGCGAAAATGTATGCTGAGTAGTTGAAACGGAGGCTTGCTTCTGACGATTACGTTTTGGTAGCACCAGCAACTAAAGCAAAGTCTGAGGTTTGGAAAAGTTTTGACCTTGTTTATAATGAGAATAATGAGTGAATAATGGCGCACCATCAGTTTGCGCAGGAGCGCGCTGAAGACATCTACAGTGGATTCAATCATTTCCTCCAAAAAAACACTTAGGCCTTACCTAATCTTGGTGAGTAAATGTTTTTCAAATAATAACTAAATATTATTTGAGTCTTAAATGCATAATGTAGACAGAGTAGGCTATATAAGCTAATGTTGGCATTATTATTTTATTATGTCAGCTGCTATGGCGAAGCAAATCCGGCAGAGCCTTTATCTTAATTCATTTCGTTATTGCCAAATACCCATCTTAATTTATAATTTATCTTAATTAAATTTTTTAAGAAAGACTTGTTTTTATTGGTGTGTTGGCCTATTTATATGCTAAATGAGCCTATACCTTAGGGCTATTTATAGAGTGCTGAGATGTTACGATGTTACAGAAGACTTATTTTATTTCTTTGTTCAAACTTCCAAGTGGCCTATTACGTTAGTCATGTATAAATTATGTTAAACTATGCATAAATGACTCATTCCCGACAAAAGGCAAAAGAGCTGTGTGCTGCGTACATTTGAATAATGTCGGGTTGTAAATGGGTTCGGGCTTTTAAAAAGCTGTCAATCAAAATGTACGTGTCGGCTCGGGACATGTCGGGCTTAACTTTTAAGGCCCGATTGCAGCTCTAATAGAAAATCGAATCGAAAATCGAAATCGAATCGAGAATCGAAATAGAATCGATCTGGAACATCTGAATCGATACCCAGCCCTACTATTTAAACGTTATTTAACAGTTCTCCACAACCATTACACAAAGAACACACGAACGAAATAATACTCTCCATCTCCATCCCCACCACCTTAAAAAAATACTATAGTGTACTACTTACAATTGCTTGGCTAGTCAAAGCTGATCCCACACTTGTTGCCAAAAAAAAAAAAAAATGTTACAAGCGCGTTACAAATATTTTAATAGGCCTACATTTTTTTTAATCTCCCTCTCGTCACTAGGGGGTGCTGCAGCACCCCCAGCACCCCCACTTCCCGCGGCCATGTTGACTTCTTTCCCAAATTGCATTAACTGCTCTTAAACATGAAACAGCAGTGTTTAGGAGTTCTGTACACATGCTTGTTTGATAACTGTTTTATTAACTGTTTAGGTTTATGCACGTTAGATGCACATTGTTAGATGCCAGTGTTTCCTGTCAGTTATTAAACTATATCTTGTTGTGATTTTAAATCTGTATTTGAGTATAGAAAGAGCTGCTAAAGTCTGATGGTTGATGTGCTTTTTAAATGAAATTATTACAATCTTAATTCAAGCAATGAAGGACTGTGAAAGTCTGACAGTAGTCAGTGTTAACCCCAGTTGAAAACACTCATTAGACATTCAGAAAAGTAATCAGATATAACAAGTTACATTGGTTTAATAAATTAATAGAAAACGTTACATTACTTATTGCATTTTAAACAGTGTAACTTTAATCTGTATTCTATTGCATTTCCAAAGTCTCCTTCCCAACACTGCCTAATATTTCCTGATGTTTAAAGCATGATAACTAACACATTTTTCACTTCCTGTACTAAGCAAGAAAGAGACAGCGGAACACGTTCATTCTGTCTTCAGTGTCATTTTCCTGAAGCACTCGAGCAGCTTTTAAGACAACATGCGCGCGCACACATTAATAAAGAATAGATTATGTGCAGTGCATTAAAGCATCTCATGCACAGCGACAGATGGTCTAAACTTACACGCATGGAGCCGGTGATGCTGAGGGCCATCTCAGGTGTCAGGGAGCGGAGGTGACGATGCTTCTCACCTGAACAGCTTCAGTTTCACCAACAGCGCGTCATACCCAACATAGTGATGAAGCAGAGGCGGTGAACTGCGTCCTGTTGCGCGGTCATACAGATCAAATCCACCGGGCCATGTCTGCAAAACTCCCCGCGTGAACAGATGATGAAACAGATGAATTAGTTTTATTAGTCGCCTGGTCTAGATTGGATCGCGTTCATGAGTGTGCAGCATTATGAACAATGGAAAGTTGTTTCTCTTGCGTCTGGGACAGGTATTAATATAGCCTCCTGGATAAATGATGGAGTCCAAAATGAAACTCTTTAAAGTAGGCTACATCTTCGGAATCTACAGCAAATCGAAACCTGAAAGAAAGCATAACGATCCCGGTAAGCTTCACTGCTGAAGAGAGAGAGGTTCATCAGGAGCGTCCTGCCCCCGTTATTCTGTGATGAGACTTCAGCACGCGCAGGAACCGTCACCCGGAGATCTCGAGCTTCGGTGGCGCGCTCGACCAGCCGCCCGCGCGCACCGGAGCGCGGTCATGTGATGGACGTCTGTGTCCGGCGTACAAACAGAACGCTTTCGTTTTCACTTTAATCGTCTAATCACACTTGTTAAGCTTCCTGATAAGTCAAATTCAGCAATGACCTGGCATAACATAACTGCTTTCATAATAATTATGTCAGATCGTCGTCCTATAATAAAAATCTGGTTGAAATGCACGTCATCTTGGTCGAGCAGAACTTTGGGTGAGTTGTAGACTTGAGACGTCCCTTTCGAATCTTTGAGCTGGATGTTGTTTATTACGCATTCTGCAAAATGCAAATCATCCAAGATTCCACCGGCGATGATGTAATGAAGTGGTTTCCTTACACACACTGAATAACAAGCGTTTAGGCCTATTTGAGGGTTCAACTTGTCTACTGTCTTGGTCAAGTTTGAAAGTGCGCCCCCCTGTGGACCACACTGACGCCGTCGTTGTAAGAGTTTTTAAAAGAAACTTTAAAATACCCACACCAGCAAAGGTGCCGTTATTATTTTTCACATAGCTATAGGAACGTTAAATAATTTATTATTATTTGTGTATGTGAATTATAGGCTATTTAATAGTACACAATCCAGTCAAAATTAAGCATAATTTGACAGTTTAAAACAGTGTAACTGATTTAAAAATAAATAAAATATATTTTCTGTACTTCAAACGGAAACGTAAATATCCAGATATTAAAATATAGCTATAATAAACCTAAACATGCATGTTAAATTAATACACCGTTTAAATTAATAAATATGTTTAAAAAAAAAAACATTAAACCTGAGTGTTTGAATAATTAAGCACTGTGATTGGTTAACCGTTCTTGTCAAGTGGTGCTCGCGCGCGCGGACTTCACAAGCTAAAGCCAAAACCGTCTGACTTACTGGAAAAATACTTTCCTGCTTTCCTCAAATGGGATATTTATTGTCCACAGTAAGGTTTGTTCATATAGCATTGTTATTTATACCACATCCAGCCAAGTCAAGACGATCGAGAAAGTTATTCTAGCTTAGCTTTGGCTGATAGCAAAATAACCTACTGCAAGCACGAACTACAGGCTAGAGTTAGCGTAAACCTCTTATGATTGTTAGAAATAGCCTACATGTTTTATTCACTGTAGCTACTTTTGAGAAGTGTATGATTGATGATTGACTACTGCACTTGCAATCAGGACACAAAGGAGCTGGAGGACAAAAAAAGGTGAGTGAAATATTAGAATAAATGTTGGTTATAAATCCAAACGTGCAACCTTCACCAATAATGGCAACTATTTCAAACGTGAAATCTCATTATAAATTCCTTAAATATAAAAATGTCTATAGAAATATATATTTCATTGAATAATTAAGTTTAATAAGTTTGTCTTTCTTCCAACGTAATCAACTCTGCAGCTAATTACTTGTCATCTTTAATAAACCTAAAATAGTTTCATAAGTCAAATGATACTACATGCTTCCAGTCCTCCATTTTTAAATCCTCAATTAAATGGTTCAGATATTACTGTTTTTCTAAAAAAAAACGAGGAAAAGGAAATATATCGTATATATGTGGTTGTATCTAATTCATGTATCATCACTGCACTTATTATTTTAATATAGAGAAAAAACCTACAACCATTTTCTATAATATACAATTACAATATATCTTCAGTAATAATAATGACTTATATCAACTTAACTCAGAAAGTACATTTAACTGTTGCATATGATGATTGTTTCCTTAAATATACAAATAAATAAATTGGTTTGTCCTAAGAAACCAGCACAGCATCAATTTATTTTTATGATTCATCTTCTGTAGGTGGCGCTAGTGCAACAGGTCTAGTCTTCAGCCAAAAAATGTAACCTTTCTAAACGTGAAGACAAGACACAAACAAAAATGAACAAAAATACAGAAATTGGATTACTAAAGTGCTGTAGAGAATATAACAGAAATACTAATTATTTTATTACTATTAGTAGATTTTGCCAACAGGCACAAACTCAACGACGACTCCTCCCATCAGATATTGTACATCTAACTCTATATAAAAAAATACACCCTCCACAGCATCTAAAAAAAGTCACATTGATGGCATTGACAACAAACAGCTAATTTTCGATAGCTTTGTGTTTTTCGTAGAGTAGAGAACATTCTCTCTCTCTCAGTATATACACTTCCTTCACTCCTTCTCTCCCTCATGTGTCTTTTAGACACCTCCTTTTTTGTAGTTGCCACAACATCATCAGTAACCCAGGAAACCCATTGACTCAACAAGGACCCAGGAAATGAGGTAATGGTTCAGGAATGTTGGGAGACAAGAGTTTCCCCCACAGCTGAAATCCCCCTCTCCAGAGGAGAATGGCAAACAGAGTAGCTCTGTCTGAAGCCATGTGAGGTCAAGAGTTCTTAGACAACAACAAAACATTACCCATAACACAATATTTTTAGGCAATATAGAAATCCCTGGCCAGGTCATGTCTGGGAAAAGGGTATTGTCCACACTATTTAATCAAACACAGCCTAAATCAGTACATTAGCGAAACAGCAAACCTTTACATGGATGGGTCATATAATGGAGACGTTCAAACTATTGGGGAACAGGGTTGGGAAACAGGCTTAAACAATATCTAATTAACTATTTGGCTGTTGTTTAGGCATCAACTCGTAACCCACATGGCCTAATACATCAGCTAAAAAGAAAAGTCATTTCAAATGTGGAGTTGGTTCTTACATTTTGATGGAAGATTAAAGCAACATTTTTCTCCTTCATAATCATTTACAATATGGACAAAAAAACAGGAAAGTAGTAGTAGTTGAAATCCTACAGGCATGTAATTAATAAATACCATTGATAAAGGTTTAAATATTTTTAAATGTATGATTGTTCAAGCAAAATGATGAATGGATGAATGGTTTCAAACTACAAAGAAACCCAGATTTTCAGGAATGTTCTTGCATACTGAAGACTCAAAATGACTGCATTCAGAATGGATAAACTAGAACACAAGAGACCCGATTAGAAGGCTTGTAGGATACATTTGTGCTTAGAGCTTAGTGTTTTCTATAATAGTTTGGATAGGTGATTGATAATTAGTGATTGTTTAATTAGTGCACATGCTGGGTTGAATGGTGTTCAGACTGTCAGTGATGTGTGTCCAGTTCCACCACAGTCCAGTCACCCTGTAGGGGAACCGGCCTGACTGCTGGGGAGTAACAACTGATAGAAGCCACTGTTGCGGTGGAGCAGTCGAAGTGGGACCATGATTTTTGGCCCCACATGCTGCTCTCTAGAGGGCTGAGGATGCCCCCTCGCTGCCCAGGTAGGTACAGGAGTGGAAGACAGCCATCCTCCCCCGGCCAGAAGCATAGTCTCGTTAATAAGCTGCTGGACCATGTCCAGTTTTGTGTTCCAGTCCAGTTCCTGTAGAGGTGGTCGGCGAAGGTTTCCATTGTCCACTCTAAGGGGTAGGTCTGTCGGAATGGAATAGCCTGTCTGGTTGGGTGAACCATGGTTGGCGGTAGATCCAGCATCCCCTTCTTCCTCCTCGCTGGTCTCCATGGCCTCATAGATGGTGCAGAGTCCATATGAAGATGACTGGAGACATGGTTGCCCCTTCAGCTGCCTTTTCACCTGTGACTGATGTTTGAGTCTCTGTTGCTGCTCCATCTCAAGCTGCCGTTGCAGGAGCTGTCGGCGGAGTCTGTGTTCCTGCTGCTGCTGTTGTAGTTGTAACTGAAGCAGTTCTCGACGTTGCCTATCCAATGACCTTTGCTGCTCCTGCCGCTGCCTTTCTTCCTCCAGATACAGCCATTGCAGCCGTTCCTGTTCCTGGCGTCGCCGAATGTGCCGCAACTGTAGCTGCACA